>NC_135618.1:74705382-74950382 GCF_053574225.1 Canis aureus
GTACACTTAGTATACTTGCCCGTTACTTAGAGCTATGGAGATTATGCCATCTATTGCATCATTGTTTCTTTCTGGTGAATACTACCCACTGCCATATGTGTGACCTCCTCTTCTTCATCCAAATTGTTTCCTCTTCTTCATCCAAATTGTTGACTATAAAATATCAGTGCTGCTAGGATTTCCTCATTGCTCTTTTTGTAATGTCTCTTCTTCATGAGATTTAATATACACTAGCTGGCTATTAGGGTTTCTGTGTATTACATCTCCTTTGATGATTTTTATCTGGAGCCTCAAAAAAAAATCAGATATTCTTCCTTTGTTTGATTTATCCATACATATATTTGGAAAGGGCTTCAAGACAATCTGTGGACATGCTGTCTCTTTTTCCTTTGTAGTCATCTTATCCAGTTTAAGAAAATTAACTGGACATTATTATCATGTGGACACCTTTGTTCTACTGCAGGATGGCAAAGTAATTGACCATTAAAATATACTTAGCATAGATTCCGTTGTGATGCGGGTATTCATAGCTAAGCCTCTTCAAATTATTCTAATATATGTGAACAAGCAGTATTATCTAAAATAGATAAAAGGACACAGTACAAAAGAGGTGCAATTTGATACAGTATTCATGTCATAACACATATGCATGAGTAATAATTAGAAAAAGGAGACAAATGAAAAACTTGCTATTATTTATAATTGGCCTGTGTTATATACAGTTATCATCCTAAATGTGGAATTCTTGAATTGTGGCACATGCTTAAATTTGAATATAGAGGACATAGTAAATTTATTTCTGAAATTATTACAAATTCTAAATTGGTTGGGCCATGAAATTACATTGTTTTTTTTTTCATCTTTCTTTTTTTTTTAAGATTTTATTTATTTATTCATGACAGACACACACAGAGAGAGAGAGAGAGAGAGAGAGAGAGAGAGAGGCAGAGACACAGGCAGAGGGAGAAGCAGGCACCATGCAGGGAGCCTGACGTGGGACTCCATCCAGGGTCTCCAAGATCACACCACAGGCTGAAGGCGGCGCTAAACCACTGGACCACTGGGGCTGCCCTTTTTTCATCTTTCAGATGGGGTTTGGATGAAGGTGCTCTTTGAAGTGGTCTTTCAATGTTAGCACATCTGTAGATGTGTTGGAAAGACTGTTGTACAATGGATTAAGAGACTATACATGTTCAGGGACCGTTTGTATAAGTCATTTTATGAATGAGAAAAGGGCACCTGGTGGCTCAGTCAGTTAAGCGTCTGCCTTCAGCTCAGGTCATGGTCCCACGGGCCTTGGATCAAGCCCCATGTCTGGCTCCCTGCTCAGCGAGGAGTCTGCTTGTCCCTCTTCCTCTGCTCCTCCCCACTACTCGTGTGCTTTTTCTTATCTTTCAGTTAAGCATAAAAGCTTAATCTTTCCCTTCCAGAAAAAAAAAAAGGTTATATAAGTGGGTGTTTTGGGTTTTGGGGTTTTGTTTTGTTTTTTTAAAGATTTATTTATTTATTTATGATAGAGAGAGAAAGAGAGAGAGAGAGAGAGGCAGAAACACAGGAGGAGGGAGTGGCAGGCTCCATGCCAGGAGCCCGATGTGGGACTCGATCCCGGGACTCCAGGATCGTGCCCTGGGCCAAAGGCAGGCGCTAAACCACTGAGCCACCCAGGGATCCCCCCCCCCCTTTTTTTTTATTGATGCCTCACAATATGTGTAGGACAATCTAAGTAAAGCCTCATCCATGCAATGGAGTGGACTAGATAGGCCCCAACTTTCCCAAAACTCTGTTTGGGAAAGCTTCCTGGGAAGCTTACTTTTTTTTGTTTGTTTGTTTGTTTATTTTTTTGTTTAATAATAACTTCACTTTTTTTAGCACAGTGAAAGATTTATGGAAAAATTGAAATGAAAGTTCAGAGAGTTGCTACTACCTTTGGCTCCCGTATATCTACTAATGACATCCTGTAACATAGGGGTACATTTGTTACAATTGATGAACCTACATTAGCACATCATTATCACCCAAAGTCCATATTTTACATTAGCCTCTTGGTGTTGCACATTTTTTAGGTTTTGAAAAATGACATGTATCCACCATTATAATATACAGAGTAGTTTCATTACCCTAAAAATCCTCTTTGTTCTACCTATTCAATCCTCTCTTCCCATTAACCCCTATCAACCACCGTTTCCAAATTTTTACTGTCTCCCTAGTTTTGCCTTTTCTGAAATGTTATATAGTTGGAATTATACAGAATATGGCTTTTTCAGATTGGCTTCCTTTAGTTAGTGACATGAATTTAGGATTCCTCCATGTCTTTATGGCTTGATAGCTCTTTTTGTTTTTAAGTGCTGAATAATAATATTCTATTGCTTGGATGTTCCACAGTTAATATATCTATTCACTTACTGAAGGGCATCTTGGTTGCTTTCAAAGTTCAGCTATTATAAATGAAGCTGCTATAACATCTGTTTGTATGGTTGTTTTTTTTTTTTTTGTGGATATAAGTTTTTTACTCATTTGCAGAAATACCAAAGAGCACATTTTCTGGATCTTAGGTTAAGAGTATGTTTAGTTTTGGAAAAAAAACTGACAAAACTGTCTTTGAAAGTGCCTTTACCAGTTTGCATTCCCAGTAGCAATGAATGAGATTTCCTTCTGCTCTTTGTCCTTGTCAGCACTTTGCATTGTCAGTGTTTTAGATTTTACATTGTAATAGATGTATGGTAATATCTCACTTTTAATATGTAGTTTTCTAATGACACGATATTGAACATCTTTGATATGCTTGCCATCTGTATATCTTCTTTGGGGAGTTGTCTGTTCAAGTCTTTTGCCTATTTGTTAATCAGGTTTTTTGTGTTCTTTTTGTTGAGTTTTAAGAGTTTTGTTATATACTTTGTATAATAGTTCATTATTAGTTTGTCTTTTTGCAGATATTTCCTCCCAGTCTGTGGCTTGTCTTCTTATTCTCTAGACATTGTCTTTCATAGAACATAAATTTTTCCCTTTTTAATGAAGTAAAACTTACCAATTATTTATTTCATGTGTTATGCCTTTGGTGTTGTATTAAAAAGTCTTGATGTACCCTGGCTCATATAGAGTTTCTCCTGTTATCTTTCAGGAATGTTACAGTTTTTTATTTTATATTTTGGTCTTTGATATATTTTGAGTTAACTTTTGTGTGGGGTATAAGGTGTATGTTTAGATTCTTTGTGCTTTTCTTTTTTGATTATGAATGTTCAATTGTTCCATGACCATTTGTCCAAAAGATTTATCTTTATTCCATGGTATTGTCCTTTGTCAAAGATCAGTTAAATATATTTCCACTTACTTCTGAGCTGTCTATTCTGTTGCACTGGTCTGTTTGTTCTCTCACCAGTACCACAGTCTCAATTGCTACAGATAAATAATAAGTATATTAGTTGATATTTATTCATAATAAATCTTGAAGTTGAGTTAGGTCAGTTCTTCAACTTTATTCTTCTCTGTCAACATTGAATTGGCTAATCTAGGTCTGTTATCTCTCTATAAACTTTATAATCAATTTGTCAATAGTCATAAAGTATCTGGCTGAGATTTTGATTAGAATTAAATTGAATCTGTAGATCAAGTTGGGAAAAAGTGACATTTTGACAATATTGAGTCCTCTTATTCATGAACATGGAAAATATCTCCATAAATTTGGTTCTTCTTTGGTCTCTTTCATCAGAATTTTATAGTTTTCTACACATGAATGTTATATATGTTATAAGTTATGTATAAATTATATATCTTATTAGATTTATAACTAAATATTTCAATTTTAGTCATGCTCATGTAAATGATAATGTCTTAATTTCAAGTAACACTTGCTTATTGAGGGTATATAGGAAAGTAATTGAATTTTGTAATATTAACCTTGTACTTTGCAACCTTGCTCCTATCACTTACTAGTTCTAGAATTAGGAGTATCTTTTGGATTTTCTACATAGATGATCATTTCATCTGAGAACAAAAACAGTTGTATTTTTTTTCCTTCCCAATCTATATACATTTTATTTCTTTTTCTTATAGCATTAGCTATGACTTCCTGTATGATGTTGAAAAAGAGTGGTGAGGTAGGACATCTTGCCTTGCTCTTAAGCTTACACAAGAAAGCTTTGAGAATTTTACCATTAAGTGTGCTGTTAGCTTTTTTGGAAAATATTTTTTGTCAAGGTGAGGAAAGTTCCTTTTTATTCCTACTTGGCTGAGAGCTTTTATCATGAATGGGTATTGGATTTTGACAAAAGTTTTTTTTTTCAGTTGTTGATACAAAAACAATCCTTGCTTTTCTACTTGGTAATGGTGTATCTTTTTTTATATACTGTTGGATTTGATTTGCTAATATTTCATTGAAGATTTTTACATAGATGTTTGTGAGAGATAATGGTCTATACTTTCTTCTAGTGTCTTAGTCCACTTTTGATATTACGTTAATGCTAGCCTCTTAGAAATGAGTCACGAAGTATTCTTTCTTCTTCTATCTCCGGAAGAGATGGTAGATAATGGCTAACACTTCTCCCTTAAATTTCTCTCTCTAATAGAATTCATCAACAAACCCATCTGGATCTGGTGTTTTCTGTTTTAGAAAGTAATTATTGATTCAATTTCTTTAATCAGATCTATTCAGATTACCTATTTCTTCTTATGTGAGCTTTGGCATAGTGTTTCTTTCAAGGAATTTGTTCATTTCATCTTGTCATTGATCACATAGAATTCTTCATAATATTCCTTTGTTATCTTTTTAATGTCTATGGAATATGTAGTGATATCCCTTCTTTCATTTCTGATATTAATAATTTGTGTCTTCTCTTTCTTTAACAAAGCTTCAGTAGAGGCTTAATGATTTTATCAATCTTTTCAAAGAAACTAGTTTTGGCTTTATTGACTTTCTTTATTGATTTTATTTTTAATTTCATTGATTTCTATTCTTTTATTTCTTTTCTTCTGCTTACTTAGGATTTAATTTGCTCTAATTTATCTAGTTTCCTAGGGTGAAAGCATAGATTATTCACTTTAGATCTATCTTCTTTTCTGATACAGACATTCAGTGCTATAAATTTTCCTTTAAGGACTGCTTTTGCTGTATTCCACATATTTGGATGTATATTTTTATTATTTAGTTAAAAATATTTAATTTCTCTTGAGATTTCTTCTTTGACCCATGTGTTATTTTCTGGGAAAGTTTTTACTGTTCAACACTGTCACTTTCAGGGATGCCTGAGTGGCTCAGCAGTTAAGCATCTATGCCTTCAGCTCAGTGTGTGATCCTGTAGTTCCGGGATCCAGTCCCATATTGGGCTCCCTGCGGGGAGCCTGCTTCTTCTTCTGCCTGTGTCTGTGCCTCTCTCTTTCTGTGTCTCTCATGAATAAATAAATAAAATCTTAAAAAAAAAAAAAACTGTCACTTTCAGAGCCTTCACTCCTTGCCAACCCAGAAGCACTGACTTGTAACAAGTCCCTCAAGAGATTCTGGAGGAATTAGCCCAGCACATGCTCATAGACTAGTTGTAAGTATATATAATCTAATTTGAAAGTAATCTCACCAGTTGTAATTACTACTTGATTTAATTACAAGCATATTTGTGTTAGTGAGTTTTATCTGCATCTTTCCTTTTCTTGCTAGGGTAGAGCTTGTCCAAGACTTATTTAGATATTTATCTAAGTCTGACCTTTTATTTTATTTGATCCTTTTTCTGCCACATAACTTGTCATACTTATGCAAAGACTTATTGGGGAGAACAGGAAGAAGACTGCATTGATTCTTGCTAGAAATTTTTTTTATGGGTCCAATTATTCCTCTATTTGAGAAAATTTCTATGAGTTTTATTTGTATTAATTTACTTGTCTGAAAATGGAATCTCTACTTTTAAACCTGTCAATTTCTATGTATATAAGATTTCTTTAAGCAACAGATAGCTCATTTAATGTTTTTATTACTGATTCCCTTCATCAAGCTTATTTTATTGTTTTTTATAATCTAGCAATAGGTTCATTCTTGATTCATTTACTCTTTTGGAGCAATGGAATTATTTATGTATTTTAACTTTTTCATTTTCTGCTTTCCAGCCCTCACTTCCATTCCTGTAACATAAAATTGTAAAACGTGAGCCTGGATAATAAAAGATTACTTGGTTGATTCCTAAACATATAATATAGTGACTTTAAACTCATTTCAGGTCATCGTGCTGCCAGTTAGTTTGATTACAAGCATTTAAACTGTCACATATAAAACCTTCTGCTTCGTAAGGTTTCACTTTCAAATGAAAACTGAGTGTTCTGTACTCTCTATGTATACAGTTTCCTTTCAATATTTTAGTCAAAACCTATGCCTCATGAAGGTCACCCACAGTTTCAGAGCCTTGTGTACAATTGTACAGTGTACAATTTTGGAGCAGCAGCACAATTTTATTTAAAAATTTACTTAAAAATATAAAATTATGTTCATGTGTACATATGTATAGATAGGTGACTGTTTAAAGTACCTCTTCTCATTTTTTAAAAAGATTTTATTTATTTATTCATGAGAGCCACAGAGAGAAAGAGACATAGGAAGAAGGAGAAGCAGGCTCCATGCAAGGAGTCTGATGTAGCACTCGATCCTGGGACTTCAGGCTCACGCCCTGGGCTTAAGAGGCACCAAACTGCTGAGCCACCCAGGTGTCCCTCTTCATTTTTGGATATAGTCCACATTTGCAAATCATTAAAACTTCAGAATTTAAATATCATTTGGTGACTGATGCTTGGTCTGTGAATGGAAAACTTTCAGAGAATTAAATCAAAGGAGAAGTTTTTAATGCAATACTTTCCACATAAGGAAATGGCCCAAGAATGTTGGGAGATACCAAAGAACATCCATATATTAAAGTTTTGTAGAGTTGATGAGTTTGTTTAAATATTTTTTGAAAGCAAGAGTAAAATCATGACTCTCATACATTACAAGATGTACATGTTTTAAAGATTTTATTTAACTATAATGAACTTGGCAGATATTATGGTCAAATTAAAGGAGAATTAAAAGAACAGACACAATTGTAGATGAATATTGAAATGAATGTGTAAATGGAAGCTCAGCTGACTTTGAGGGAAGTCAGTTGAGCCACTACCTGACAAGACAATTTGCTTCATTATATACAATAATTGTTTTGCATTGTTACCACATATCTACAACTTACAGTTGAAAATTGGCTTTCATGGAATCAGAAACACATGATGCTGAATAGTATACTAGAGACAATGTTTAGTATTCCAAGAAGCAAAATTTTCCCCATTTGATCAAAAATCATCTTAAAGGAAAGTTAGTTTCATTAGAATTGGCCGGATTTACATGGGTATAGCAAGAGGGTCAATTTACTATATAAGCTTTTTCAAGCTCACTTTTCTTGGAAAATTCATTTCATATTGAACTTTCAGATGTCTTTATTATTGTCCTGAGACTGGAAATCCAAACCTAAGAAACTCTCCCACTTGCAGTACCTATATCCAGGAGAACCCTGAACAATGCAGGTTTTAACTGTGGGGGTTCACCTGTGGATATGTGGATTTTTTTTTTTTTTACCAGTAAGTACAGTATAGTAATGTGAAGGTAGGTTCTCTTCCTTTATGATTTTCTTAATATTTTCTTTTCTCTAGCTTATTTTAAGAATACAGTATAGAATATGTACAATATGAAAAATACGTGTTAATCAACTGTTTAAGTACATTATCAGTAAGGCTTCTGGTCACCAGGAGGCTATTAGTAGTTATGTTTTCGGCAAGTCAGTTGGTATTATGTGGATTTTCCACTATGTAGGAGGTTAGTGTCCCTAACCTCCATGTTGTTCAGGGGTCAACTGTATTTGGATGAATTTATTTTTTCTCAAAGTTCCCAAAATATCCCAAAGTGGAAGAGACATTTCTACCTATTTGTACAGCTGGACCCAATAAGTCAGATCCCAACTTAGTTTTTGTAGGGGGGGGTGGGTGTAAGTAATTGCTCCATAAGGTCTACCTTAATTCTTTAACAATGTCTACTCATATCTGATTAAATGAGCAGGATTCTCAAATATAGCATTCCAGGCAAGGCCTTAGAATTTTTCCAGACGTGTCCTGGTAAACAGGAAGACCAATTCTTATTGAGCCTATGCAGTAACTATATTGCCATGAAAAATAAGACTTTGAGTTTCTCAATCCTGCAGGGGGAAGTGGGGAGAAAAGCCAATGAGAACAAAACATTATTTTAAGATGTTGTAATTTAGAAAAGTAGAATATACTAAATCATTATGGATTATAGATAACTTTAAAAAGAGAGAGCTTTCAAAAAAGAGAGCTTTCTTATATATATACAGAAATAGAATATTAAAACAGTATCAGTATCATTCCTGACAAAACAATTATTGATGAACCCTCAGCAGTTCATCTAGCCCTGTGTAATTCCTTTTTGCTCTGCTGGATCTTGGGTTATTAATCCCATGAATTTGTCTGCTTGTTAACTAAGAAGAGTTCTGGAAATCCTGATTCAGCCCACTGATCTGGTCATAAAGTTAGCAATGACATCAGAGGCGGATGCACAAGAGCCTCTTCTTTGAAGTCTTAGTTATTTGAAATACCTGGTAGAGTCCTTTTACATGGGGCTGCTTTGCTGAAGTCCAGAATTCTGGCCTTGCCTATTGCTGAATGTAGAGCTTTCAAGGAAACATCAGAGTAAAGCAAACAAACAAACAAACAAACAAAAAACAAAAAACATTTAAATGATACTTAAAATTTTCAAAAGTGAAGGGTGCCTGGGTAGATCAGCTGGTTAAGCATTCAAGTCTTGATTTCAGCTCAGGTCATGATCTTGCTATCCTTAGATCAAATCCCATATCTGGCTATGTGCTTAGCACAGAGTCTGCTTGTCCCTTTCCCTGTGCTTCTCCCTTCAATCATCTATTATCTCTCTTTCACACACAAAAATCAATGTTAGAATTTTCAAAAGTGAAAAATCTGGTGATGCCTGAGTGGTTCAGTTGGTTGACCATCTGACTCTTGGTTTCAGCTCAGGTTGTGACTTCAGGGTCCTGGGATTGAGCCTCTATGCTCAGCAGTAGAGTCTGCTTGGATTCTCTCTCCCTCTACCACTGTGCACTCTCCCCCATGTGCACTGCCCCCCATGTACACTCCCTTTCAAATAAGTAAATATGTCTTAAAAAAAAAAAAGTGAAAAATCTGATGAAAATTCTTAACTAGAATAATGAAACCAAAATGGAAAATTGATTGTATGGCATATAAAATAAAACAAATTTAAAAAAAGGTTTAAAATAATACTTTATTACAAGGAAGCAAGTTCCTCAAAACTGAGCAAACTTTGATAAGATTATGACACATTGTTTTGTTTTTCTGACTCAGATAATAAAAACCAATGCAAATAAAAGTCATTTTTCAAGCTTTGTTCTCATTATGCTCTTTGATATTCTGAAAACAACTGATAATTTACTTCAGAACTGGTCTTAGGAGGTCCATAAAGCTGAACTAATTCCATAATATTACTAATTTGTTATTAATGTGCAATGTGTTTATTATTGCTAGTTAGAAATGTGTGAGTAAATTAGCATTTATTTTTTTCAGTTTCAGTTTCCAATACAGAAAATATATCAATATCATACACATACTCGTGTGCGCACACACACACATACACACACATGCCATGGACGTCTTCAATAAGTTTTAAGAATGTAAAAGAGTGTAAAGGTGTCTAGAGATCAAAAATCTTGAGAATAACTGCTTTCAGGCCAAAATGCTCTTTTCCTTGGAAAACAGAAACACATAGAGTTAGCTATAATATACAAAGTTATATTTTCTAGGAACTATTTTTAAATATGTCAACTACTGAACATTGTAATTTTTATCTAAAGTAATTAAATTATATTGCACAGAAAAAAACTAAGGGGGAGTGGATAATTGTGAACTGCCATTCAAATGTCAGCATTTTAGCAGAGATTATGAATATATAAAACTATTTATAACTATATACATCTCTTTTACAACCTCATAAAGTAGCAAAAATGAACAAATTCATTAACTTCCCTGGATTATAAAGCTGTATAGCCTATAAAAATCAAAAGCATAAAAGTTTTAAATTAGGATTAATCAATATTTCAGCATTTCTTCTTAATTAGAAATGGCCTAGGTGTCCAATGAATATCCATTAAATAACTGAATTTAATACTAGCTCAAGATTTTAAGTTCTTTAAGATTTTGGAAACTTTGTTCAAGATGACATACTACAAAGAATTACTTTTGAAATGAAGTTTATCAGAATAATGGTTCAATTTAATCAAATTTACCTTTTCATATTCTTAAAAAGAAATAATGCTTGATCAACAAATTTATAGGAAGAGCATTCCATGTAGAATTAAAATATACACTTATATTACACAATACTGGGAAGTCATAGAATACATAGCTGTTTTTATTAAACCAAATTTTATTAAACTAATCTTATTTGGCAGATTTTTACCTAAACTATATTACTTAACTTGGATTTGTAAAATGTTTTTGACTTAGTTTATATAAGAATTTATTTTTTAATATACCACATGTTAAGTATTGGAAATTTAATTTCCTTGTTTTCTGGGAGCTTTAGTAATATTTAGTTTATATAAGTCCTTATTAATAATAGCATATTCAAACAGATTTGTTTTAAGACTTTATAGTCGTATTAATTCCATCTGGAGGTAGGAAAACATTACACACTTGTACATTGAAAGGCAAAGGCCTTTTGAATTGCAGACACTTAAACATACAGATAGAAAATGAACTTAACAATTTTGATCCTAAAATGTCAGATACATCAAGAGAAAACACAGAGGGATCCCTGGGTGGCGCAGCGGTTTGGCGCCTGCCTTTGGCCCAGGGCGCGATCCTGGAGACCCGGGATCGAATCCCACGTCAGGCTCCCGGTGCATGGAGCCTGCTTCTCCCTCTGCCTGTGTCTCTACCTCTCTCTCTCTCTCTGTGACTATCATAAATAAATAAAATTAAAAAAAAAAAAAGAGAAAACACAGAAACTAGCAAACAATACATAAAACCTCAGTGGTTCGAACTGCAAAGAATTGTTCTCCTTCCCAGAGCACTCAAACTTGTTAGTAATTTGAGCTCAAAACAAATAGGGAAATAAAACTAACATAAGAATTCCTGTTGTTTCTCAAGTGTTTTGTGTGATAGAAATCCATACTTAACATTTGCCACATTGCTTACAGAATCATTTCTGTTACTGTATACATTTGTGGTTAGCATTGTCATTCTCAGTGAAAATCCAACAGATGTGTGTCTGTCTCTCTTTGGGTTTCTGTGCATATAGCAGCAGTAAGTAAAGCAAAGTCTTTCTCCTAATGACAATCAATCAAATTAATCCATAATATGCCAGGTTATGGTAAGATACCTGAAGCAAAATAGTTATGAAGAAATGTGTGCTTTCAGCCAATATAGAAAAAACAGGCTGAATTTATTATTTCATTGGAAACAAAGAAAGGAATAATAAAATGCTTAAAACAGTAGTCAGTAAGGCACTGGACATGAGGCAGTGAGGGATGACCATGGTCCCTGAGAGACAGTAAATGAGCACAATGATCCCTATGATTGCCCCAGCTTACTGTCTTGAGGAAATTTGAGGCCTGCATGCAAGGTGAGGAGAGTTTAGGGGTATCAGGTGAACCCCAACAGAATACACTGGAACAAGATACTGAGAATCTGGGAAGAACAACGTAGCTGAATTCACAGGACACAGGACTAGAGAGAATGGAGTCACACAGAGAAAGAAAATAATAATCTCCAGAGGATTGCTTTCAGTTATTTGGCAGTCTTAATCAGATCATGCATGTTAGGAAACTGCTTAAGGCTAGGGAATGAACCATCCAAAAGGATTAGTGTCTGGTACTCACTCATAGCCAGGAACAGTGCCTGTTCCTACCAGTGACATTGGAAAACTTAAAGGTTCATTAAGTATTATGTCAAGTACATGGTAGGGTCTTTCTTCAGTATTGATGAATAAGTGGTCCTAGACTGAATGCTGCTGTAGTCTGTCTGAACACACTGTAAGTGAATGATTTGAAAGGGTCATTGTGCTTTCAAGGAACTTAACTGAATCCTGAAGCAATTGAATAGCATCTAATTAAGAATGTAGCTGACTCCTAGAAAAATTGTGTGGTGTTCAATTAAAAATTATAAGGTATGCAAGGAATCAAGAGAATTTGACTCATAATGAGAATATCAATCAATCAAAAACTAACCCAGAAATGATACAAATGTTAGAACTGGCAGACAAGGACATTTAAAAAATTAACATAGTTATATTCCATATGTCCAAAAAAGTTACATACTATAAAAACAAAAATGAACTTGTAGAAATTACAACTGCACAGCATTAGATAAACAATATACTAGATGGGATTAACAGCAGGTAGATATCAAAGGAGAAAATATTAGTGAACCTGGAGTCTTAAGAACAGAGACTATTCAGAATGAAATATGAAGAGAATATACAATTAAAAAGATGAGTAGAGCAACAGTGAGTTCTGTGCCAACCTCATACAGCCTAATATACATGTTCTTGGAGTCCCCAAAAGAGAGAAGGGAGAAGAGACAAAAATATGTAGAGAAAAAGTGATATTTTCCCAAGTTGATGAAAACTATAAACCCACAGATCTAAACACAAGAAACAGGAAAAAAACCTTATATGAGAAAACCAGACAAAACACAGTATAATAAGATTTCTTAGGATGAGTGATAAAGAATCTTATAAATACCCAGAGAAACAAACAAAAAGCCTAGGTTCAGGGGATCAAAGATAAAGATACAGCAGATTTCTTGTCAGAGAAACATGCAAGGAGACCCTGGAGCAACATCTTTAAAATACTAGAAGAAAACAATGCCGACCTAGAATTTTATACCCAGTCAGGATATGTTTTGAAAGATATTGGTAAGAGATGAAAAGGTAATCCCCAGGCAAATATTTGAGAGTTGCAAATATTTGAAAATTTGAATATTTTTGTAAAGTATATGTCTGACCCAAGACTTATATCCAGAAAATATATCCAGAATATATAAAGAAATCTCAATACTAAATGATAAGAAAACTAGCACCTAATTAAAAAATCAACAAAATATTTGAGTAGACATTTTACTAAAGAATATATACAGTCACAAATGAGCACAAAAAAAGATGTTCCACATGTGTATTCATCACAGAAGATGGTTCCCACATCTCTTCCAGTGGCTGAAATGAGAATGACCATAAACAACTTGTTGGTGAGGGGATATAGGAAATGGAATTCTCCGACATTGCTGGTGAGCACATATAATGGTGTAGCCACTTGGGAAAACAGTTCAGCAGTTTCTTAAAAAGTTAAACATATATCTGCCATATGATCCACTGTTAGGTTTTTCCTTAAAAGAAAGTACATGTCTCTACAAAGACTTCACATGAGTGTTCATAGTACTTTGGAAAAAATTGGAAATGATCCAAATGTCCATTTTCAACTGAACACATCAACGCTGGTAGTATTTATATATATTGTATATATCTGTGGACACATAGACACGAAAGATTTAATACCACTCAGCAATAAAAAGGAACAAATTATTAATACATGCAACAAACAGATGAATCTCAAAATCGCAAAATCATTATACGGAGCAAAGGAAGCTACAATTTAAGAGGACATACATATTTCCATTTATGTAAAATACTAGGAAGTGCCAGTGAATCTACTATGACAGAAAGCAGATCTGTGGTTGCCTGGGAGAGGCAGGCACAGAGAGGGAGAGTGGGGATGGAGGTGTTACAGAGAGGCCCCAGTAAAATTTTGCAGGTAATGGATATGTTCTTTATCTTGATAATGTGATGCCAGCTTCAGTTATATTCATACATCAAAACTTATCAAATGGTAGAATTTAAAGATATGAAGTTTATTTTATTCCAATTATACTTCAGTAAAGCTATTTTTTAAAAAAGACTGCCTTTTCCCCTGCTGTTTGTAATGCTTTGGGATCTGCCTCCATCGTTTCCTTGTCTTCCTGTATTTTAAACACCCCAACCTATTGCATCCATGTACCTCTCTATCTCCGACAACTAAACACAAAAACTGACTCCAAGAATGCTGAAATGCATATTTCCATCAGAGAAATAGCTTATGGTTCTTTGTTAAATGTTCAGAGATACATGATTGGGCCTTATGAGGCAAATACATCCAGCTCTTACAGAAGTAGCAGAGAGGAATGCGTACAAAAGAGCCCAGTCCTTTTTTGGCAGCCTTTTATGTCAGAGCTCAAAATTGCTGTCTGATAAAATGTAGGCCACCAGATTGAATTACTTCATTGAACCACTGCTGTCCTCTGTTAATGGTAATTGCACAGATATAGCAGTCTTTCTCGGCAACATCTCAGATATTTACCTCCCACTGTTTTTCAATTCAAACCTTTGATGAAAATATTCCCAGTACTTCTTTAAAGCAGACATCCAACTGTCTTTCTTGACAAAAGCAAGGTCTCTAAATCAGATCCTGACAATTTGTGACACAGCAGTCTATCCAAATCACCTTTTACCTATGTCACTATGTCATTTCCTGGAGAAAAAAAGTGTCCATCAGACGAGCATTTCTGGAGGTTTGAGGGGCTTGGAAGGTTGGTTTGCCAGTCAAGATGGGAGAAGAGAAAGGAAAAAGCAGGTTTTTCCTTTGACTTGAGGGGAAGGCATTCAGTAAGGGGTTGACCTGACCTCATAAAGGATTTGTATATTTGGAAGAGAGATATTTGTATTTTTATGAAGGGAAATTCTTTAGATATTTTTGTTTTCAAGATAGCAATGGGTACAATGATTTCTAAAAGCTACCACTTAAAAGTATTGGAGGCAATGAAACAAGATTCATTGGTTCTTTTTAACTTGATCTATAAGTTTACTTGAATGCAACAATATTTAGCATTTATGCCCTTCTCAGGGGCTCACCTCTTTTTCTGTTGTACCTCCTTTTTCTAAACTGAGTAGACTACATCTTACCAAATAAAGGTAGTAGAATCAACCATGGGTACCTGCAAGTCTGTCTGTCTGATGACAGCATGGTGGCTAAGGTGCAGACAATGATAAGGAGGAGGAGGGCAGATGGGGCCTAAGACCAACTGGATTGACTTCAGAGTGAAATTCACTGCTTGTGTCTGGCTGTCATTGGTAGGGTACTTTTTCTTTCTTTTTAGTACTGGAAGGGTATATTTGATAATTGCTTTCTTGGATTAAATGGTAGCATCATATGTTGGATGGATGGGTTAGTTTTAGGCGCTATGGAAGCCCTTCTGGCGGCCTGCATTCCAGGTTTGGGGAGTAAGCAGCTGACAGTCCAGCAGGCCCTCTCCCTGCTATTGGCCTGGTTTTGTTCTTCCCAAGAGGGAATCTCATTATTGAAATGAGCCTGGGAATCATGTATGCTCAGGAATATTGCTGGCCTAGTGGCCTTACTTGGTGGCCACTATGATGGGACATCTCTCATTTATAGTGGGTCCCACCTAAGACCTGTTCAGCTTTAGGGAGGAAAGTGAGCAAAACAGTGTGCTTAACACTGGTGCAGGTACTTTGATTTGTGAATAAAGCATGTTTTAGAATCCCACAGTTGCATTCATAATTTTAAGAAACAAAAGTATCCTAGGAAGTTGGGGCAAGGAGGTCTTAAAAAAAAAAAAGGTGTATGAAGAGAGCGTCTTTGCATGAGACCTTGAATCCAGCTATTCCTTGCTCTGTTTATGCATTCAAGAGCAGGTGGTCCTGGAAGAGCCCTTGACTTTTTTTTGGGAGAGATGGGGTGGGGTCAGGGATTTCTTTTCTTTAGAAAAAGGCCAGCACTCTTGTAGTGAAGGTTCCATTGATGCCTGCCTGCCCTTAGGTCCCTAGTTCTGTCTTTTTGTATCCTTCCCTGGCTGTCCCCCATCTTCATTAGGAATCAAAGGCCAGGAAGGCACTCCCAGGAAAATAAATGATAAATTCATAGTTTCATAAAGCATAGGTTCCCAAATATCAAACTTCTACCCTTTCCTTCAGATTTGAATTCCCCAAACTGAAGCCTGGGATTATACTTTTCCAGGGTGACCTAGGATTCAGGAGCTCAGAAAGGGATTGGCCACCAGGCCTATTTGGAGATAAGAGAGGAGCTAGTGTTGGTTCATTTGTAGAAGAATCATTTGCACCTGGAATGCAACCTCATCCTGGAATGTCTCTACATGCCAGGCAGGGAGTGATACCAGGTTCTGGCTTGGTAGGGACATCTGAAGCATCCTGCTGGTTGTTTGTTGACATGTGGATAGTGCTGACTTCACATCTGACCTGATTATCTTCATCCACAAATTCATCTAGCCCTTTTGCAGAAGAATGAGTTCAAGTGAAAACCTCAGCGAATCTGCTCTTTGAGAATGTCTTTCCCACATCACCTTTGACTCTCATACTGTCTTTTCTTCTTGGCTACACTCCCCTTCTACTCCTCTCTGTTTACACAGAGTGTGTGAAGTCCAGGAGATGTAGCCGTGCCAGTAGGAGCTAAATTACTTGCAGCTGGCGGCGCCACCTGTGCCTCTCAAATTTCAGCCAAAGCAGTTGCTTTCCCAGAGTGCCCTGTTGTGTGGAATTGGAAAGTGAGTCACAATGGGGGTGGCAGTAGGCTGCACAGTAGAGAGGGCTTTTCTCTGGGTTCTCATGTGAAGACAGTATTGTGAAGTAGGATTTCAGATGGTCCCAAATCCCCTTTCTGCCTCTTCATGGAATTACTGGGCTTAGGGGCAGCCCGAGAGATTTGTGAGTTAAGCCTTTGGCCTTTAAGGTGGGCTAAGAACAATCCTTATCAAGCATATCTGTTGTGGAACTCTGGGACTGACAACTCCATAATCTGCTCTGGTGGTATAGTTGAAGGTTCTTGTGATTTCTTGTATTGCTACAAGATCTCTCTGCTTCCATCTGTGTCTGTTTTATTTTGTTCAGTCATTTGTGCGCTTGGTGAAAAATTTCTCATCTCTGCATCTCAGCCTAATAAAAGGTCCTCTGTATAATTTTGAGGGAAAAAAGGATTACAGTAAATTTGTATTTAATCTGACTGCATTACTCTACAATTTTCTAAGTATTTGCCATTTCTTAGTATTCTCTTTTCTCTCTTAAATAATTGCTTATTTTCAGTGTTCATCACTTTTGTCTTGCCCACCCTCTGGGATTTTTGTTTGCAGGTACTCTCTTTTTCTTGTTGTTTTGTTTATTCATTTATTTCACCCTCCTCTAGAGCCTCTAATACAGCAAGTACTTGGAAAGGTCTGAGCATAGGGGGATGAAAGATAGGGTCTCTGCTCTTTAGTGCTAGGTTCCTAAACTGGAGTGCCAAGGGAGACTTTGGAAATTATGCCTGGTGGAACCCCTTGTTTGAGAACAACTGCCTAATGAGTTCACAGCCTTGTGATGGGAGGGAGAACACTGGAGCAAACAAGTATAATATGAGGGTGATGTCCCCTCAAGAATACAGCTATACAGGGATCCCTGGGTGGCGCAGCGGTTTAGCGCCTGCCTTTGGCCCAGGGCGTGATCCTGGAGACCCGGGATCGAATCCCACGTCGGGCTCCCGGTGCATGGAGCCTGCTTCTCCCTCTGCCTGTGTCTCTGCCTCTCTCTCTCTGTGTGTGACTATCATAAATTAAAAAAAAAAAAAAAAAAAAAAAGAATACAGCTATACAAACTGGTCACCTTTCTGAGGTGGCACCTGAACTGGTTCTTGGGATGGACATGAAGTTAGCCAGATGACTAAAGGGAAGGGGGGTTGCAGTCCATGGAACACCACATGGAAAAGCCTGAAGACTGGGGGCCAGTAACTTTGAGGGACCTACAGGTATTTGGAAATGCTTGGGAATTATAAGAATGAGGCTAGGAAGGGTCCAGGCCACAAATAATGTTGATAAGTCTCATGAAAGAGTTTGCATGTCATAAGGAGAGGCCCTGAAATATTTTTTTTTAAGAATTTATTTGAGATGGGGGGGCAGAGAGCACACAAACAGAGACAGAGGGAGAGAGAGGATCTCAGGCAGACCCCTGCTAAGTGCAGAGCCCCACACCATGCTTGACCTCAAGACCCTAATATCCTGACCTAGGCTGAAGTCAAGAGTTAGATGCTTAACTGAGTGAGCCACTTAGGTGCCCCAGGATCCTGAAAGATTTAAAGCAGTAGAAGGATGAGTGTGAAAGACAGATCACTCAGGCATATTGTGGAAGGCTTTATAAGGGTGAGTTTCAGGAAAAACAATTACGATGATAATATAATTTGGAGGGAAAGAGAACAGTTTGGGGACATTTAGGATTTAGAATGGATAGGACTAAGTCCGTGGGTAAATGTGGCAGTGAGCATGTAAGCCTCAAGGATGCCTGCTGAGTATCTGCTTTCTTCAACCCAAATGAATACTGGTATGATTCACCCAGAGAGGCAGTAAAGAGCATGTACTTAAGTCCATTTGATTACTGAATTAAATTTTGGGCATGTTGATTTTTAAGAGGCTTGTGGAATGTCCAAGGAAAGAGATCCTGTAGGAGCGTGTATTGGAGCCCATGAGAGCAGCATGCACCATAGACAAAGCTTGGTGTCCCCTACCGTCCATGAATGGAATTTTCCTTTCAGGAAAAAAAAAATTATGGTAAGTTAGGACATGTGTTAAGCTGGTGAGATTCTTGTTTCTTTGTGATTTACCTAGAGAACTATAGAGCTGACTGGATAAAAAGCAATGAATATATAATAATGATCTCTCTATAATACATTCCCCTCATTATTATTAGTGAGGGCATATTATCTCTTTGGGCCAAACCATAATTTTAGAAAACTCTAGATAAATAGCTTCCTTTTTAATTTATTGCCCTGCATTTCTTTGATTGCTTTTGCCATAGCATCAACCTGCATCTTACTTTAATCATCTCCCCTCAGCATGGTTATGGTTCCAAAGCCCTGGTGTAGAGTACATCTTGGGAGATCTCATCTGTGTAAGGCCCTTTCAAGGCCATATGGTGTCACATGAAGATGATATGGCATCTTTGGAGGATACCACAATTTCTATCCTGCTGAATCCCTCACATGTGTCTGAAGTAGTTACTATCCTCCCTGCTAGCTCATGCAACTTGTTAGATCTCTATTTGTGGGTGTCACAGAATGTTGGCAGGACCCCAGTGTGAAATACAGTGTGAAATCCATGTGGTTAAACTTCTCTGAATTTGTGTGTCAATCAAAACAAAATGGCGTAGAAGAGTAGCTGAATTTCAAAAGAAAGTTCAAGATCCTAGAGCAGAAATGGAACATGGAATTTTTAGGTCAATTTTTAAAAAAATATGAATCTTTTTTTTTAAATCTTATGGGAATCATACTCAGGGGAATTGTGTGGTAGGGGGAATTGCAGTTAGTTTGGATTATAGATGATAACGTTATAGAGTACAGTTTTTTATTATAGCATATATGGCTCTCATTGCAGTGCCATGAGTGTTAGCAATGTGCAAATTTTCAAGGAAGAATCGGATAACTTAAAAACTATACATACTGGGCTACTTATCAGAAAGTTTGTGAATTGTCAAACAGTGAACATTTTAAACGATGTATCTCTGATCTATTTAGCAATTTTCATTTAGCTTCATTAACATGAGTGTCTATCTGATGAAGGCCATAGAATTTCAGTATAATTCAGGCATGACATGAATTCCTATATTCTTTCATCAGAGTGAGGGATATATAATGACATCAGCATGTTTCTTCTTTAGTTTCACCTCCTCCATCATTTTGCAGTCTTGAATGGGTGTGTATACTTTGTGGCATACTGATGCCCTTAGAGCTTCCATCTAATCAAAGGATCATTCGATTGGTCTTTTCTACATTTATTAACCAAAAATATATTATTTTTGGCATGTAACTTTTTAGGAATGCCCATAATTTGTTAAGATATATTTGCTCAAATGCTTATCTGTACTCTTACCTTCACATAGGATGGTGTTAATTTAGTAGAGTATATCATATTAATGAATTGGTTGTTGACCAGATATATGTAGAGTAGTTGAAAGACCATTGCTTCGCTGTAGAAGTAGTCGAGGAAGAAAGCCTGCCATGTAAAGAAAGCTGGTCTGAGCTTAGTTGAGCCTCGTACTTTGACCCAGTGATGCTAGATTTTCCTCCTTTAGAAAGCTCTCTGCTCACCTTCATTTTATGTCTGAACTCTTGACTTAAGGACTTAAGAGTTTACCTTCTTCAAGGCTCATTAGAAGAATAACTCCTGACTCATTAAACAATTTCTGAATTACCTGTAATTTGCTTCATAAATTATGTCTCTGATGGTTTGTTAGCTGCCACAGGCGACTAAATTTGACACTTAGAAAGGATGGTCCTATAAACCACTTTCTTCTTTTCACACTGTTGTGTTTTAAGATTTTTCTCCCAAATATATCATGTTATAGTTGACTTTTCTATTTATGACTGTCAGTGTCAGGAGCTGTGCTTCTGTGCATTAACATGAAGACATTTGTGAAAGGGCCTTCATCAAAGTCAGATACTGGTGAATTGAGGAATAATGTACCAGCTACATAAAAAACTGTTTATTCCTCCTAAACCAATGATTATCTTTTGCAGTATTTCCAATGAAATTGTGATTTTTTTTTTTAGCAGATTCCCTTTTGATGGCTATGATTTGCAATAATCTTGTCATGCCAAGCTCAAAATACTACTAAATGAAGACATTTGTGGAAGGGAATGATTGTAAATTGCATGCAAATTTCAACTCTGCTGGAGTTAATCAATATGGAAACAGAACTTGTGTGGTCCTGATAAAATGATGCTGAAACTGATCCCATGGAGTTCTATTTCTATGGGAATTAGGCATTTATTTTGATTTAAATTTTTTTCCCCCTTGAAGACAAAATTCTATTTTGGGGTCTTTTAATAATAACTTTTTTGGGGATACAGAGATATTTTAAAGAAAACAGGAGTAAAAGTAAGCATCTGACTTCTGGGAAAAGTGACATCTGGCATTTCTTATTTAATTTGCTGTGCCTGTTTAATGAATCTTTTTTCCAAGTCTTCTTGCTCATTCTTTTCCCTGAAAATTCTCAGCCTTATGATATAGTAGGTGATATAATCTTTACTGTATGTTAAGTATAGAACACAAGTCTAAGTGGTATTTCTGTCATACCAATTTCCTAGGGGGATCTTGGCTCATCTTTGGGGTGTGTGTATGCATGCATGTGCACACCTTTGTTGTTTTGTTTTTGTAATTGCCATAAAATCTCACTTTCTAGAGAACAGCACTATTTTTTCCTTTTAAATTCCTGGTTGCATTCAGAATATTTCTTATTTTCTTTGATTGTCAGGATTCATTTTATGTCTTTTATTCTTAGAGCTTTGGATGATTGGTTCCTCACCTTTCTTCAAGCTTTTAAGTCAAGTATTTTCAGATACAATGTCTGATCATTGGCATATTGCATATAACTGATGCATTAGTGTTATAGCCATAAATTTTCACAGCCTGACAACTTACTTCCCTATCCCTTTAGAGTTCTTTAAGAGTTCCTTTATTTATAGTCCAGTTTAAACCCCAGTGGGTAACACTCCATAAACCTGCAGTGACATCCAGTGGCCTCATGGTGTAATTTTTTACAAAATTTCCTAAAGGAATTACAGGGGGAAGTATTGCCTGTCAAAGAACAACATTGCTGGAGTTATAGAAAGGAGATTCCTTTAATATAGCACTTTCCAAATAGTTACTGCCATGCCTTGCCAAGGGATTCCTAGGAGAATGATTATTCTTTTCTTTTGAATGGAAGAATGGAAACCTCTGATGAGATCAAGTTCAATTATTCCAAGATCAGAAGGAAATCAAAATTTAGGACAATTTTTAATGAAAATAAATTTGTAGCATCAAAGTTCAAAGACTTGATCTTTTTTAGAGAAGATTTATAAATTAAGGAGAACCTTTATTTTGTGCTCCTGATGAGAAAGTTAAAAATTTTTCATTGTTTGTATTTCTTGGTTCCTGTGTTGTCAGTTTCTTTGAGAGTTTTTTATTTAAGATTTTATTCATTTATTCATGAGAGACAGAGAGAAAGAGAGGCAGAGACACAGGCAGAGGGAGAAGCAGGCTCCATGCAGGGAGCCTGACATGGAACTTGATCCCATGTCTCCAGAATCATGCCCTGGGCTGAAGGCAGCCCCCGGTTGCCCTCTTTGAAAGTTTCTTTAAGAAGCTTCTGCTGTGTTAACCCTTGGATTTTCTCCAATTTTCTAAAATTGCTACTATAAATTAGAGGCAAGTGACTCCCACTCTGGTTATTGTCCTTGACTTGTTTATTAAAGGAAAGAATATTATTTTTATAAAAATCATAGACCATTGTTTAAAAATATTTTATTTTATTGAAGAGAGAGAGAGAGAGCACAAGGGTGGGGGGGATGGAAGGAGGGGCAGAAGGAGAAGGAGAAGCAAAATCCCCACTGAGCAGTGATCCCTACTCAGGACTTGATCCTAGAACCCTCGATCATGCCCTGAGCTGAAGGCAGATTCTCAACTGACTGAACCACCCAGATGCCCCAGAATGATAGGCTATTATTATAAATTATTTACATAATAGAAAAAGGTACAAAAAATACCTAAATCTTACCCTTTTTGCAGAAACAACTAGTGTTAATATGTGGTGAGCTTCTTTCAGTAACTGTCTAGATAGAAAGATGAATCAATAGAGAACCTAGGAAATAATGTTATAACATTGAATTAAGCAACATATATAATTGCTGTGTTTACGTGGTTCCTAATTACCACAGTGTTTTACTAGGTAGGGAGGGGGCCAGGGTACAGGCTTGCCTTTGTTTATAAGTGACTGCCTTTGGTGTGGCATACAGGATTGTCTAAGTAAAGATCAGGTTAGTGAGAGGATCTAAACAGAGGAGTGGTGAGCAGTCATCTTGTGGCCGGATCTAGATAAGTTAACTAAAGCTGGAATTGGTCAGCATAGTTTCTGTTGTTAAATACTCAATGTGAGGTGTTTCAGAGGTCAGAGAGTTAATAGAAGTAAATGTAGCATGTAAGGAAGTAGTATATTTGAAACTGGGGTGTTAGGCACATTCATACCAAGGATGAATTTTAGATTCAAAGAGAGCAAGAGATTGTTAGCTTTTCTCAGAATTGATAGTCAAGCAGGAATTTGAGAATTAAATTTTATTCTGTTGTGGCCACTCCTCAAATGCTCCTCAGATAAAAACAAAAGCCATATGCCACTGGGGGAGGGGAAAGAAACTTGCCTACCCTTCTTGTTCTACACAAAGATCAGCTGCCATGGGGGGATGGCTATGACTCCTTCTCCCTCAAATGACACTGACCAAAAAGCCATCTGCCACTGAGAGACATCATGGTGCCCAGGATTCCACACTGATACAAAGCAGAGGTCATCTGCCGGTGATAGAGGAATAAGAATCTTCCTTATGCTCAAGATACTCCACCAACATAAGAACTTGGTTTCCCCATGGGGAATGTGTGGGAAAGAACAGGAAACCTGATTGCACTCTGTACCCTGAAGTGAGTAGGAAGCAGTGGTTGCCTGTCACTAAGAGTGAGGCAGAAATGCTGAGAAAGCTCCACTCCTGAGTTTCAGCTATCCAGGACCAGGTTAAAGTCAGAGCAAGACTGAGAAATGCCCCCCGCCCCCCCCCAATCACCAGGAAATAAATAATAGTAGTCTACTGCTGGAGGACTGGCAGGAGCATGTAGAGAGATTTGCCCACACACATACCTCGTAATGCTTGTATATAGGGCCTATTGTCAGTTTATGATAGCTCATTAACACTGAGAAAGACTTTTTGATGGTTTTAAAAAAAAAGATTTATTTATTTGAGAGAGAAAAAGCACATGAGCAGGGGGAGGAGCAGAGGGAAAAGGAGAGAATCCTCAAGCTGACTTCCCATTCATCATGGAGCTGGATATGGGCTTGATTCCAGGACCGCAAGATCATGATATGAGCTGAAACCAAGAGTCTGATGCTTAACTGACTGAGCCACCAGCTGCCTCTTTGATGCTTTTTAAAAAATGAGCTTTAAAACAAATAACTATAGCCTTAAAAAAAATTACAGATAGTACATAGAGTACCCATAAGCACACCACTTCTTTTTCCGTTTTAAACATCATGCCAGAATGTGCTACTTTTTTACAATTAATATACCAGTATTACTACATTAAGTAAAGTTTACACTTTATTCATATTTTCTTAGGTTTTACCTAATGCCCCTTTTCTTTTATGGCATTCTACAACAGCCAAGATGCTATATGTTTGGTCATTAGGTCTCCTTATACTTCTCTAGACAGTTTCATAGGCCTTTTTTTTTTTTTTTTTTAATGACTTGGAAAGTTTTGTTTTTTTTTTTTTTTTTTTTTTTTTTCAGAAAGATCTGTCAGATATTTTATAGAATTCCTTGATTATCTTTTTTTAAACATTCTTCTGATTTTTTTCAAGCTTAGACTCTCAGTTGACTTCTGCTTTGGAACTTTGGGACTGCCACAAATACTAGGTCACAATAGTCTATCAAGGGAGGAATTTGCACCCTGGAGGGCACTGAGACCAATTCTGTCAACAATAACAAGACCCAAGCCCAGTTCAGTTACTGATTAAATTTACTCAATCCCTCATACTAAGAGCCTAAAAGAAGTTACTCATTTCCGAGAAAAAAATATTATTTACTTCTGTTTCTTTTACACAAACATTTAGAACTCAGTAAGAAACTATGATACCCAGTCGTGAACAAGGGAACAACAAACACCTATTGTCAAGAGGTTTAACACTCAACCAAATCAAGAGATGGTTTTGATGTACAAATTTCAGACAGATTTTGAAATAATTCTGATAACTATATTAAAAGGTCTAATGGATAAGGCGGACAGTATACATAAATTAGTGGGAAATTTTAATAGAGGCATAGAATCTATAAGAGTCAAATGGCAAAATCAGAAACAATGACACATGAAAATTTTTTTCTGTGCATTTATTGGCAGACTGGACACAGTAGAGACAAAACCAGTAATCTTGAGGATAGACTAGTAGAAGCCTTCCAAACTGAAACAAAGCAAAAAGAGTAGAAATGAAAAACAGAGCATATTATGTAGAACATATCAGACAATCTATGTGAAGAGAAAGAAAATAAACAGAAGAAATATTTGAAGATTATAATGGCTGAGAATTTTCCAAAATGAAAGATGACAAACTACAGATCCAGTCAGGATAAATATGAAGAAAAGACACCTGCATACATTGTCTTCAAACTACTGAAAAATAAAGATAAAAGATAAAAGAAAATCTTGAAGGCAATGGAGAAAAGAAGAAATCCTATCTAATTGGTTGCATAGATTAAAATATGGCAGATTTTCAGTCAGAAACTATGAAAGCTACAAGACAATGGATTGAATCTTTTAAGAACTGAAATAACAAATTCCCTCAATCTAGAGTTTTATATCCAGGATAAATATCTTTTTTAAAGGAAGGTAAAATTAAGACTGTCAGATGAGCAAGCACTATGAGAACTCTTTGTTAGCAGACTAGCACTATAAGAAATGTTAACAGAAGCTCTTCAGGCAGGAATATGCTGCTCAGTGGAATATTTGGTTTTAAAAAATGGGAAGAAAAGAACTAAAAATGTAAAAGCATATATATATATATGCTTAATATATATATGCTTAGCTTAATGCTAAGGCTTGCTTTTGTGCTAAGAGTGTTTTTATTTATTTTTTTAACAATTAAAAAAATTCACACCAAAATAAATATGCAACAGAGACTACATATAGTTTGCAAAGCCTAAAATATTTACTATCTGATCCTGGTCTAAAACAAGAATAAAAGTTATGCATCATAGGGTTCCTAAAATATGTCGAGGTAAACACAGGAGGGAGGAAATGGAAAGTACGCTATTGGGAAGTTCCTACATTATATGTGAAGTAATATACCAAAATTTCAGCATACACAATGATAAGTTAAAGATGTATATCATGAACTCTAGAACAACCACTAGAGAAAAAGCTAAAGCATAGAACTGTATTTAAGAAGCCAGTAAAACAGATCAAATGAAATTGTAAGCCATGCTCAACTAAACCAAAAAAAGAGAAAGTAAAAGAGAATTAAAAAAAAAAAAAAAGATGGGGCAATTAAAAAAAATTCTTAAGCTTTTATTTATTCATGAGAGACAGAAAAAGTAGCAGAGACCTAGGCAGAAACCTAGGCAGAGGGAGAAGCAGGATCCCTGCAGGGAGCCTTATGTGAGACTTGATCCCAGGACCCTGAGATCATGACCTGAGCCAAAGGCAGATGCTCAACCACTGAGCCACCCAGGTGCCCCCAGATGGGGCAGTTTTTTAAGTAGTATAATGATAAATATATACCTATCCTTAGCAATAACTACCTTAAATATAAACCATTAATTTAAAAATTGTATAAGGAGCAAAACCCAATTTGGTATGGTCCATAAAAAGCCCATTTAAATGTGAAGACATAGGTATGTTAAAACCTTTTGGTGGAAAACAGTATATTGTGCAAAGCTGAAACAAAGCTGGAGTGGCTATATTAATAACAGACAAAGTAGACTTCAGAACAAATAGGATGAGGTATCACATCACACAATGTATAATGATAAATAGGTTAATTCATTATGAAAACAGGAACTTGTCAAGAAAGCTACAGGCATATGTTCCTCATAATACAGCCTCAGAATATATAAAGCAGAAACTAATAGAATCACAAGGAGAATTAGACAAATTACTGGTAGAGTAGGAGATTTCAACACTCTTTCCTCAGTAACTTGTAGAATAATTTAACATAATTTAGGAGAGACACAAAATACCTTAGCAATACTGTCAGTCACCTTGACTCAATCGACATACATAGAATGCTCCCCTCAGTTAATAAAAGTTATTTTTAAGTGTTCTTATTTATTAATATAGTTCATATTTTGAGGTATAAAATAAATTTCAGTAAGTCCAAAAGCATTGAAATACACAAATTATACTCCCTAACCAAAGCAGGTTTAAACTAGAATTCAAGGTGGCTCAGCAGTTTAGTGCCACCTTCAGCCCAGGGCCTGATCCTGAAGACCCAGGATCGAGTCCCACGTCAGGCTCCCTGCATGGAGCCTGCTTCTCCCTCTGCCTGTGTCTCTGCCTCTCTCTCTCTCTCTCTCTCTCTCTCTCTCTCTGTGTCTCTCATGAGTAAATAAATAAAATCTTTAAAAATAAAAAATAAAAAAATAAAGTAGAATTCAATAATAAATGATACCTAGAACATCTCTAAATATTTGGAAATTAAATGATAATACTATTAAATAACTTGTGGATCAAAGAAAAAATATTTTATTTTTTAAATTGCTCTTGTTTCCAGACATAATTTAAAGATGTATAGATATTTAAAAATGTACTACACACAGATAAGGAATTAATGGCAATCACATTAACTTATCTAGTGTAAGATGCAGTATCTTTTAAGTACCTTTGGTTTAAAGACAGCATCACATGACTTGTTTGGGGAATGTAATTTTTTTGGATAAAATTAAATACCTAAAACTTAGTAGGTGAATAGGCTTAAAATATATATGTGTAGCCTTCAGAAATATTAGTCAGAATGTCACAGAATCATGCGTCGCCTTTTAACTTTATAACTCAATATACTATTAGATACTTTGTGATTGAAGTTGTTCATTTTGAAGTGTGAATTGGCACTTATTGTATCAGTGTGTCTACGAGTATTTACTGTATGCTGTCTGAGCATGGAGCCCTTCTTTATGGTGTTTTTAAATTCTCTGTATAGTTTTAACTCCCTGAATAGGAAGCATTAGGACAGAGATTATGTTATTAAGAGGTACAGTGTACTATTAACCAGCAAAAACAAAAGGTGGAAAATTACTTTTTGGAATAACAGAGTATAATAGAAGAGCAGTAAGATAATGAATTCTTAATACGTGTCTAAATCAGGGTCTGGAAAAGTCTTAGGAGTATTAAGAAATTTATATTAGGTTTATTGTGACAGATATGACTCTTTAATAATGAAGAACAAAAAAGACCTTTCTGGGCTGGTGAGTGAGGGAACTTTTAAATTCTGTTTCAGAAATTACATACCAGCAGTGTTGAGGCCATTATGTTTTTGCCCTAAATATTAGACCATCATTACTCTCTTATTGTCTGGTTACCTAAAATCAAAGATGTTCTCTAATAGAAAAAAATATCATTTTTGTTTACATGTTCACAATTGACCTTATAATAGTTCTACTTCTCAGGAGAAATATGAACAACTCTTTAAATTACAGGATAAGTAAGAATAATTGAATTTTTGATTTACAGCCCTACTAACCTGATGGAGACTTCAGTAGAGTGGCATGCCTATAATCCCAGTAAGAGTCCTGTTTTACAAATGTGTTTAGATGTCCTTGGCAGATTTAGATTAGTAACACGAGATGGACTGAAAATGGGGCCCAGGGCTTAGAGTTTATTTTGATGATTTATTTCATGCTGCAAACATGGCCAGCCTGTTTGTAATATTTCTTCATATAAGAGTTGTTTTATTGAAGGGAAAAAGGTCATTTCAGGATTGAGTGCTTCAAATGAGTTATTTTTGGAGAATTACTACAGAGCTTATGACAAAATGGTTGTTAATCCTTCTTGAAAACAATTATACTACCACTTACACTACCACCCAAAGCCCTCTTCCTTCACTTTGCCTTGGGAATACTTCACTATTATAAGTTTAATGTTTTCATTTTAATATTTTTAAAAATTATGAGTAACAAAAAAATTATGAGTGCCATATAGTTATAGAATGCAGAGGTGTGTGTGGAATATGATCAGTGAAATTTAGAAGTAATTTACTATGCTTAGGATTCATTTAAATATCTATAGTTTCAATATATAAAATAATCTTCACAATAAATATTAAGGGGTAATTTTGCATTTAATCTGTAATACTTGCTAATTATTTTCTCTTAGTATTTACTAGTTAAATAGGATTTGGCAGGTCATAGGTCGTGATGCTACATATGTGTGGGTTACTTTAGAAGACTTTATTTGCTGATTAATTATCTAACATGGCATCATTTCCTAAATGGCCTCAAGATCCAAATACAATTGCAGTAATATTTGCTGAAAATTGGAAACTATAAAACCCCTCATTTCGCTGGGAATCAGAAAAAAAGAATTTCAAATAATAAAACTTTCTATTTAAATTCTTTAAACTTTCATCCACTGTCTCTCAAAAGGCAAGTTCATAACTGAATACTTATTTTAATATTTAATGTTATTTCCATTTCTCTTTTTTGGTATGATGGTAAGTGCACAAGTACCATAGATCACAGATATTTAATGTTAAAAGGTCTCTTTATTTGAGATCAGACTTCCTAGGGGCAAGCTGTCTTTATAACTCTTCTTTATTTAATTCCCTTATTTGCACATTGAATAAATTAAAATGGCCATGGGAAAATTAAAATAATGGTCCTTAATCCTATTTGGTTGTGTTAAATTTGCCAAATAGTGGATAGAAGTATCAGCCCTGTAGGATCCACCGCCAGGTGTGACAGTTACCTGCAGCCATAGAGAAGTATTCTTTAATGACACTGCATGGCTAAACCCATTTGAAACAGATAATTGATCCTGTCTCAAAATTGAGGTGTTCTTTAAAATGGAAAGTCAACCCAAGCTCAGATTGCATGTTCATGCCTCAAACTCACAGGAGTTGGCAAGTCAGAGATTCCAGGTAAATAGGGACAAGGGATCACAGCAGAAGTGAATTCCTCTCTGCTTCTCCTGACTGTGTTTTGACCACCTGTCTTGTACCCTTTGCAGTTTTATTCTGAAAGGAATATGAGGAACAGCACTGAAAATAGGGCCACTGCTGCTAGATTGTTGCCATTAACCAGCTTTCATGGCTTTTGTGGGAGCCTCCTTTTCATTAGTATTTGCAACATGTTCACCAGCAAAATGATTATGTTAGGCAGAGACATCACATCACTTACATTTCATAGCTCAGTGCAATTTTCATAAACTGCGAGGCAACATCCAAAAAAACATGACTCAGAATTAGAGTTTCAGAAGATTATTATATAGACATTATTTCCCTCAGGTCACGGGCTTTAGTCAAATTTGGAGGGGAATGAAATTGCCAACAGTGAAAAGCAGACAGAAAGGTATGAGTTCATGAGCAGAGAAATAACATTTTCATTTGTTCCTTCCCCATGGGAAAGATTCAACATTCCGGTAAATGGAGACGGTTATAAGAAATGAATTTTTGTCAGCAGGGATGTGATTTTAAGGCTCACTTATCCATTGGCAATCTAGATTTCTAACCCCAGGAATCTAGGAAATTGCTACAGAATGTAGTCTTTATTATAAACAAGTTTTTTTTTTTTTTTTTTTTTTTGGTAGTTTCTTCCCCCCTTCCTTCCTTGCTCAGAGATTTTTAAGAACGAATACATTTCTTTCTGCCTTTCAGAGGTCAGGTGACTGTAGAATTTCCCCATCTGCCCTGAGTTCCTCTTCATTGCTGATGCTTTGTGTTGGAAACCTTCTTTTCTACCAAGATTCCCTCACTCTTCTCTGACCTTTCTTAACCCCCTCTGTTCAGCAGGTACAACTCTGACCGTGCCCGAAGCCACGGTGCTCAACTAGTGCTGAATCTGTGGCTTCTGTCCTATTCCCATATTTGTGGAGTATCTTGTGGCACTGCTGCTTCTCTATTCTCAGTCTCTTTATGTCTCTGGACCTGAAAGAGTAAGGCAGGAAACATGGCTTTCCAGGTATAAAGAGCAAGGATTTGCAAGGTGCCTGTGGGGTAATCCCAGACAACCTTCTTCATAATTAAAGACTGTTCTTTCATGGGAAATTTTATTTCCCTTCTTCAATTTCATCTGATGTTTCTCAGCCCATCACTCATTCAAATTCTATGCAGAGGTTCTCCTTCTAGCTATAGTACATCCTTGAGAGCAGAAGATATTTCATATAACCTAAACCTTTCATTTCTAGAGATGCAGGTAGGTTCTGTAACATTAATCTCACTTTTATATTTCTTCAGTTTTTAATAACTTAGAAATATGTATATCTAATGCCTTCCTCCCTTGTGCATTTTTGCCCATTTTAATATCTCTCTCAACATCATAAACTATTTTCTTGGCTGTATTATTATAAGAAAATGTTATTGCCTGCTGAAGTTTACTGAAAGCAAAGTGCATCATTGCCTTCATTATTATATCTGCATCCTAATGATTATGTAACATTTTGAGTGCAGTTGATTTATAAGTGAGAATTGATTAATGTGTTAGTTCATTGGGTTTAGCCCCTGAACCTTTTCATGATCCATAACTTTTTCCCCAGTCCTTCCGAAACTTCTAGAAGGAAGAGAAAAGGGATATCAGGGTGAGGAGTAATACCTGATCTGCTGAAGAGTACATCTAGTCATGTGTTTTCATTCCTTCGGTGTAGTGTGGTAAAGGGTTTGTTGAATTAACTGGAGGGTTTGATATATTCTGATATTCTGTGGAGTTTCAATTTCTTCCTATTGTTTTTGCCATGTAGAGTCCACTTATCTTCAGGTATTGGGGGACCTCTTTTTAAGAAAGTTGGGGAAGGTGTTATATTCTAATCTCTAATCCCATTCTTGGGATTTGTGGAATCCTTCTTGGAATTGTGGAATGGAACAGAAACAAGCACCTAGAGTATTTATATGATAAAAACATTTATCTTCAATATGTCATTCATTCTTACTTCCAAGGACCTCTTTTTTAGAAGTTGTATGATTGACTATCTCATAGAGAAGCTAAAAACCAGGAATGGACTCAAACTTAAATATAGCCTGTGTACCACTTTTGCATGAGTAAAGAATCCCTTGGAATGATGGATTTTTGCAGATGGTTTCATCACCACAACAGGGTTTCATTAGAGTTACTGACTAGAAGAGGATTGTTTTTGATTAGTTCCTAGTGAAGGATGGAATATTTAAGTGTAGTAATTCATAGCACAAATAAGAAAGTTATAATAGACATGGTTAGTATAATAATTACATAATGATGGTAGTACCATAAGAAAACATCTAAGCAGTCACCTGAAAATTACTCATTGGCCACAGCTTTAGAGTCTCACTGTCTGCCATTTGGAGCCAGGGACAGCATGTCTCAGATCTACATTCTTGACACTTGCTCAAGAGCAACTAACTCTAGAGAAATTGTTCAACTTTCTGGTATTTGGTTTCAATTTCTTCTTTTGTGAAATGGCAATGATTTTTTCCTGTCCAAACCACTATTTATATTTTTTCTCAGCAGTGCTTATGCGATTGAAATGCTATTACAGGATTTGAATGCCCAGAAATAGTTAACCTGACCTACTTTCACATACCATTTCATAATACTTAGCCTTCTTGATCAAGAAGATAACACAATAAAACCTCTGTTAACAGGAATGAAATGTTGTTATTTTACATTTAGATCATTCTTTAAAAACATTTGTTTCAGTATTATTGAAAATCTTTCTGTAATGTATTCTGTGGGTTTTTGTTTTTGTTCTTGTTTTTTTGCCTTAGAGAGTATGCTCTAGCAAATATAATTGTATCCCTCTCTGATGATGGACTGTCTTGCACAGCCTTGGGGCCATGATGTTTAGAGTCAGTTCTTTTTGCACCAAGAAATGGGTATAAAATGAGACTGTAATGGGAAGTCATGCTGGATTTGCTCTGCTTTCTGCCTATACCTTGCAAGTTGCTGCTGCTCTTCTTCCTTTTCCTCTTCCTCTTCTTCTTCCTCTTCCTCCCCTCCTCCTCCTTCTCTTCCTCCTCCTTCGTCTTCTTCCTTACTCCTTTTCTTCCTTATTCCTTTTCTTCCTTCTTTCTTCTAAAAAGAGAGGCATCCTGAGCAGGGTTTGGGGAGGAAAAGGGCAGAGGGAGAGAGAGAATCCCAAGCAGGCTCCATGCCCAGTGCAGAGTCCAACACAGAGCTTGATCTCAGGACCCTGAGATCGTGACTTGAGCAGAAATCAGTAGTCAGATGCCTAACTGGCTGAGTCACCCAGGTGCCCCACAAATTGCTTTTTAATACGTAAATTGCCTATGTGAATTGCTTTCTCAGTGTTTTACTTTTTCTTCCTTAAAGGAAAATAAAAAGTATGTTAGCCAAACTTATAAAAGTAAGATGTACAGTACTAATGTAAAATATCATTATTCTATCAGTGTCTTCACAGGAGACATAGCATGCTTTGAAGATATGACTTGATTAAATGCTTTGCCTCTAGTTTTTCAAAATTATCAAATGAGGCATTCCCTCTCTCAATAAGTTTCCATTTTTTTGTGTGTAATAATAATCATAATCCTGGCTCACAGTTACTGAGCTTTGTTTGCCAGATACTGTTCTAAGCTTGGTTCAGGTTATAATCCCATTATTCTCCACAACCACTCCATCACAGAGGCACTGTTTTTTTTCCATTTTTCTAATAAGGATACTGTGACTTAGAAGGATTTAAAAAGTTTGGCTAAGGTCGTATGGCTAGTAGCTGGCTGAGCCAGGATTGAACAGCCCAGTAGATGAACCTGTGCTCCTAACTACCATACTGTGATACCTCATGGGTGTGTGCCTCATGGGTGTGTGTGTGCATGCGTGTGTGTGTGTGTGTGTGTGTTGGGGGGAGGGTTGTAGAAGAGGAGATCCAGACCTACTGACTTTTGTAGTGGGCCTTGCATGGTATATGATTTGTACTTTGGTTTATATATCATTCCATTAAGCTCAGAACATTTCTACCAGATAGATTTCATTATCCACATTTTACAAATAAAGAAATCAAGACTCAGAAAAGGTGCCACTTTTAACCAAGATTATGGAGCTAAGGATAATTGAGGGGCAGAGGTTGGAACCTGACAACCCCAATTCAGATGTGGCCGAGGATATCATTAAGAAAATGAACTTTCTCTCCAAGAAAGTAATTTTTGGAATGTAGAAGAAATGTAAGCTTTCTGTATATCACCCTATACCTAGTGAGGATCTGTGTTTTCTTTTGGAGTTGAATCGTTTGTTTTGCATTAGAATCACTCCTCTCTTCCAAGTCGTTGCTTACACACTGTCTCTTCTGCATGCTAATGGTTTGGGGTCATTGGTTGGTCTTCTACAATTAGCATCATTCTTTCCATTTGTTGTTTCTTGAGAGATTAATTTTCCTTTGAGTCTTAGACCCTCCTAATAGTACATCTGTTAGCCCCCTGAAGGTTGAGTGCTTCCGTCATGCCATTAGTCACTCGTACAATATCCTAAGAGCATTTTAGGACAAATGTGAATGGTCGTACCCTTGGATACTAGTTCAAAACCTGGTTGTGACTGAAGGCTGTCTTTATGCCTGCTGGGACAGAGTATTGGTTGTCTCAGTTTCCTTTGCCATTACTTACATCATTTAAGAACTTCCTGGTGCAGTAAAAAGGGATTTTAATGAGACTTGTTTTTCTTCTTTTCCTGTGGCAGTAGGGGAATAGCCAGTTTTCAAATAGCTGCTTATTACTAAAAATACAGAATGGGCTTTTGTCAGGTCCTACAAAATCCTATGAATCTCCATTATTGCATGACAGAGTCTTGTGGGAGTCTTTTGGACCGCTTTGGCATCAGGTGGGCAGCATCTAAGGGCCCACAGTGACTCATGGGGCAGTCTGCATCTCAGTATTGTTTGTGAATGTGTTTTAATGGGCAAGGCCTTCCCACCATCGCATTTTCCTGGCTTGTCTTCTTTTCTTTTTACCTTGGCTCCACCTTTGGCTTAGCTGGATGGCACCAGTTTCACCAGAGTCCTTTAGAATGGAAGCCAATCACATGAGGTCTCCCTGATAGTTTATGGCTTAGAGACCATTGGAACTATTTTCTGGGTGGCTAATGCTTGGTTGTCCCCAGCCAGATCTGTACTAGTAGAGAAAATGCATGGTCTGTAAGTCTGTGTGTATTTCATATTGTCACAGACACATCCTTGAGTCCAAATAAATATGTTTCTACTCTCCTCCTTGATTTTAGTGCTCAGTCACACAGACTCTGAAGAGTAAGTTTCAGTTCTTGCAGACCAAGAAGGGGGTTCAGAAATAAAAGGGAGTTCAGTTCCTGCAGACCAACAAGGGGGAACAGCTGTGGTTATCCAGAGATGTCACAATGTGCTGCTCTGCTCAGACATTTTTAATACCTGCACATTTTAGCTTTCCTGGGCACCTCCAGCAGTATCACCTACGAGCTTGGCAGACTAGAGAAGCTCTCAAACCCATTTATTACTTCCTGTAATAAATGGGCTATTTTTCAGACATATGGGCTACTTTTCAGACATTTTCCAAATATCTCTTGCTTACGTTTTCACAGCTCTGGCAAAGGGGTGAACTGGACCCACATACCCAACTTGAAGAGCAGGATTTCTCCAGGAACAGGAATGTGAGGAAGGCACTTAGCAGGACCGGAGCTCCTGCTTCTGAAAATTGATCTCTAAGCTCAGTATAAATATTCTGATCTAGAGGCAATTATAGGACCCTGACAGCAAACCTTCCCAGCTTGCCACCAGCCTTGGTTAACCTTCACTGTAACTGCTGGGATGGGAGCTTTAGTTGTGCAAGAAGAAGATTGTTTCAGGGTGGTATTTTATCTCCTAGTCCCAGACACTGATCTAGCTTGAATGCTCAACATAATCCTTTTGTGTACCTCCCACAGGCTGCAGTTCTGTAGCGTGGGTAGTGGTCAGAGGAGCTCCAATGCCAGAACAAATGGTAATGCTAGCAGACCAGAGCAGGAGTTGTATCTGCAATGTGCCTCACAAAGGAGACTTTCTTTGCTCCTCCTGGTACATGTGGTAAGCATAGAAATTGTTTATTGTGAAAGTCTTTCAGCCACAGGTCTAAGGCGTAATTGTACCCTCTGGGTAAACCAAAATAAATACCAGGCTAATAAACTTAATATTTCTAAAAATAAGTTATCCTATTGCATCTCTGTAAAAAGAAAAATAGGAGAAATTGCTGTGTGTTCTTCTGCTCTGATGAACTTCCATGCCACCCTGTCCCAGTTCAGCCTTAGAGTGGAAGAAAATACTTCACCGTTTGAAGAAGAATGATAGTACACAATCCAGTCTTTTAGAAGGAGAGGAAGGGAAGTAAGTTTTGGTGCTAATTTTGGAATTTTCTTAAAACACGTACACACAATCTTGTTTTTTCCCCTGTAGGCTGATGATAAATATGTTCCCTATATTCATTCCAAAAGATGTCTTCCATCTAGGGTTCCATTCATTTTTAATGTGGTCACGATCACCTGGTCCTCTTGCTGGCTTTTCCCACCCCTTTCTTTGCCCTTTTGACTGTCCCTTGGTCCCTCCTCATCTCCATTTATCTCACTAGCCCTTGGCTCCTCCTGCCTCCCTGCCCAGTCTGGACAAAGTGTAGGAACTGCAGCCCATGTTCTGTTGGCACTCTAGCTCACATCCTGTCACTGACCCCACTCCCTCCTCACTGTCCTTTCTCAGAGACTTCTCCTCTGTTTTTATCTTACCATCCATGTCCTTAAATATGGGCAGCCCCGAAGACTCTGGTGACTATTCGTGATTATTTTTGCTCTATTTTATTAAATAAAGGTGTGAAAAATAACGTAATGAACACCCATGTACCCGTCACTAAGTTTGAAAGGGTAAAACATTTCCAGTCCAATTGAAGCCCTCATTCATTGTGATTCTGATTACAATCTCCTCTCAATGCCCAGGGGTAATAATCACAGTCCCTAATTTGTTGTTCATATTAAGAGTTTCTTTATACACAGTCCATATTTGTGAATCAGTAATACTATGCAGTATGTTTATATTTTGAAAATTTGCTTGTGCCTATCTATGCACTTAGGTGAATTTAAAAATGGAACATTATGTTTATGAGGTTAATTCATTTGCTCCATTTTGTTCTTCTACTACTTATGATATTCTAGTTTAGGACTATGCCACCATTTATCCTATTTATATACATTTAGATTGTTTTTAAGATTTTGCTGTAATGAACAATGCTGCTCCGAACATTCTTATACATATCTCCTTGCACACATGTTCAGTTGTTCTTTCAGCAAATTGTGTTAAAGTCCCTATGAGTGCTTGACCTGATTGAGGAGAGAAAGTACTAGAGTGAGGGCCTTATTTTCCAGCCTATACCTAGGAGAGGACTCGGGGGATTCTGCTGCAGGAGCCTCTTCCTGTCTCCTTCATGCTCACCGCACCTCTCCTGGTCATCTTTCACACTCCTATTAGTGTTACCTTCTTTTTTTTTTTTTTTTTTTTAAGATTTTATTTATTTATTCATGAGAGACACACAAAGAGAGGCAGAGACATAGGCAAAGGGAGAAGCAGGCTCCTCACAGGGAGGTGATGCAGAACTTGATCCCGGAGCCCCGGGATCATGACCTGAGCCAAAGGCAGATGCTCAACCACTGGGCCACTTAGCATCCTTAGTGTTACCTTCTTAAACAAAGTGTAATCTTCACTGTTAACACCCCAAATGTTCAGTGGCTCCCTGTTGCGCAGTGATGAAACCAATACTCCTCAGCTTCCTGTTCAAGAAACATCCTCACCTAACCCTTTTTGGTCCTTGTACCCATGTACACCTCACCCGTACACCATCCCCTCCCTGTGTCATTCCCCTTCCATGCCCCTCAGCAATGTCTCTGTACCTCTAGTTGTCTTTCCTGTTTTGAACTTTATCCAGGATGGTGACATTCTACACAGTTTTTAAGACCCTAGTGAAGGGATCCCTGGGTGGTGCAGCGGTTTGGCGCCTGCCTTTGGCCCAGGGCGTGATCCTGGAGACCCGGGATCGAATCCCACATCGGGCTTCCGGTGCATGGAGCCTGCTTCTCCCTCTGCCTATGTCTCTGCCTCTCTCTCTTTCTCTCTCAGTGACTATCATAAATAAATAAAAATTAAAAAAAAAAAAGACCCTAGTGAAAATACCTCCTTATCCATGTACCTCGGACACCCTTGTCTGGTCCTAAATTTATATTACGGGTAGCTAGGTATACATTTGCTTAGCTGATTGTGAGCAGGGACCATATGCTAATTGCTTCATACATAGTAGGACCTCATTAATTAAAATAATACTAATAATCACATTGAATTGACTGGACCATTTGGTTCTCAGCCTTGCTGTTAAATCTTTTAATGCTACCACCCCTGGGAGGAGGGAGCAGCAAATGTTTTAATTCTTCAATACATTTTTCAAACATTTCTGTTTCCCAAAAGTGCCTGTAACTTACTAACAAGGCAACCATCCTTAGCAGGACTATTTTCACTTCAAAGTGGGACAGGGTTGAGAAAACTGATTTTAGTAGGAGAGATGGCCACTTGGTAAAAAAAATAAGACCCCTCTTCACAGGATCACCTCAGTGGGATCTAACGAAAGCATATATCAGGCAGCCTCATGGCAGTCTCTTGGTGAGACCCTTTCTGCCTTTTGGGTAGTAGTACAGGTTGATGACCCGTCACTAGCAATGCCCTTCAACTTATCTCCTGCTTCCAGGGAACAAGGCAGATTACAGCCATTGTGAATAAGGGAAGCCTGAGTCCACTGTGTCCACGACTCCATCTTGAATAAAATGGGAGAAATGAGACCAGTGGTTTGATAAATTATATCAAAAATAGTTCCTTCATGCTAATGGAGTGTGAAGAAGCTGATGTACTGGAGATGATCTATAATATTTCATATTTCTCAGAGGAGAAAAATGATAAACTTGATGATGTGTGATTTATTCATGTTTCTCCAGATGAAGAAAAAAATCCTAAAGTCAACTGCCTGTTTCTTACTCCCAGAAGCTGGCTTGTGGATTTTACACTGGGATTGGAGGCTGGACTTGTGTAGAGAAATGCCTAGAGAAACTTTGATTAATCACCAGACCTTTGGCAGTTGGTCAGGAGAGGGTAATTATGCCAGCATTGTTCCTATTTTATCATCACTGTTTTATGGCTCTACACCACCAGGTGACAGATGTGTTAATTATTACGTTTCTTATCCAGGACTTCTCTTCTCATGGCTTTGGCCCTTAGTCCTTCCCTGCAGCTCAGCCCTGGACAGCGGTAACTTCTGCAATCAAAGTACCGCTCCTTGGAAAACATGCTGAGAGGGACATGGTTATCAGCCCTGCTGTGTGCAGACTCTAACCACAGGGGATCTGGTTAATTCCCTTCCCTCTTCCTTCTGCCTATCACCCTTTGGGTCAAGTGCTGCTCAGAGCCAGAAGCTCTACTTGCTTCTTTAATAACTGAAAATGGCACCCCTGGCCTGGGCCGTTTCACTCTAAATAGGCCCCTGGAGGAGGTTAGAAACAGAGGTTCGTCTTAGGCAAAGTGATTTAGTAGGTAAAATTGTCCTTGTTCTTTTTCTTTCTTTTCTTTATATATTTTCCCCTGCTACTCCTTCCCCTATTGGCCAAGACCATAATAGGACTCTCCTTACACATCTCCTACCCACCTTGCCATTTCTTTACTAGATTAATCTGTCCCCTAATCATAGGCCACCTGCCTATGATTGACCTGCCTATTCATTGACCAAGAATACAGTTAATATATTTGGTAATTTTATTTTCGTGATTATGTTATGGATACTAAAGGCTTAAGACTGACCTTTATAAGATAAATGATTTGCATTTTAATAAGACTTTTGGAGACTCCTTATAAAGGCACAGTAGAAGGATACCATTCGTGGATGTGGTAGAGAGAAAAGAAGGCCCTCCAGAGAGTCTGGGGCATGCTTTATAAAGTGACCATTTTCTCCATGTTCTCAGGATCAGCCAAATGTTACATCTCTGAGATTATGGGTGCCCATCTGCCAAGATCCTTTTTCTGGTCTCAAACTATACATTCAATTTTTTTAAATCTGCTATAGTTCCATTTATAGGCACCACATTGGTGGTTTCAGGAAAATAGATTTCATTGTATAAATAGATTTCAGGTTCTTCTAGTGATTTAGAAATCGTATAGACATCTTGGAATATGATTTATAGATAAATAATGGGGTTCAGGACATTTCCCCCAAATACGGTTCCTTGGCATGTTAAATGTTTCAAGCTGGAGGAATTTGAGAGTGGTAGGAGCAAAAAGGACTTCTGACCTTCCCCCAAAGTGTTTATAGAGCCTCATATGAGAGATATGATAAGCACTTCCTGTCACTGAGGGAAAGGAACTTGCTTATCCCTCAAGAAGGAGGGACTCCCAGAACTGACCTTGCTTTGTCTCTACCAGTTTACTGTACTTAGCTCATACCCTTTGTCCTGTCACATATATTCATGGCTTCTTACTCTTCATCCAACCTAGCTTAACCACTTTCTGCAGGCCTTCACTGTGTTCTGAGGGCCCACTTGTCATCTACAACTTACACTGAGATTTGTATGATTTTCTCTTACTAATCTCTTTTTTGATGAGAGCCCCCACTGAGAATTTAGCAGGGCAAAAGGAAAAGATATTTTTCCTCCCTTATAGTTTGTGACAACGAAAAGGGGCAGTGAAAAGGCTGGGACACTCCACTTGCACCAGAGACTACATTTGAGGTCCAAGACAACTGACAAAAAGCCAGGAGAAGGTAAGAAATTCTTACCATATCAGTTTCCTGGATCTCTGGCTGTGGTGTTCCGTTGAGAGAGAAAGGTAAAATTTTTTCTTTGTCCCTTCCTTTCTGAATTCACACAAGCAAGAGAAAAACCTTGTGTAATGAATGCATTTGTATGTTCTTTTCTTATTAATTTGTCTTTTGTTATAAGGGCCCCAGCCAAGAACTTAGAGAATTTGTCTTCTCTACAGCAATCTGTCTGTTGATACCCTTTCCCTGAGAGTTTATGTGGCCCTCTTATGTCTCCTGTCTGATTCAGGTAAGAACCAGCAAGCTGTGACTTGCAGCCCCATCATTTGATGGTTCCCATGAAGTAGAATCAGAATGTTGTGATAGTGTGATCCCATATGACAATTATTAGAGGTTTAGAATGGATTCTAGAGAGAGGTAATTATCAGAACAAATCTGGTCCAAAAAATTCTATCTTCTAAAACTGCCTCTAAAAAAAATAAAAAGTGCCCACATACACATAAACCAGTTTTGTTTGTTTCAACAGAAGGTTCATTCTCTTGGACTCTGGATACCTGGTTTTGAGTATTAGGTTTTATTCTTGTAATTTAACTGCTCTGTGACTTAATTTCCTCATCAGGAAATTGTGGTGGCATTAATGCTAAATAATGAAAGTGTAAGTTATATTTTTGCCTCAAGTGCCGTTTAAGCGATACTGTATTTAATTTACTATTGTAGGAGTAATATTGTAAAAGCATTCAATTTGGTTAATCATTTTCTCTGTTGACTTCTTTGTGGATGTCATCTTCAGCGTTTATTCACAGTCACACAATTCTTAGAACTTTACGTGGTGGATAAAATCCCACAGAACAATATATTAGAGGCAGTATCTGCTGCCTCGCACAGCTTGAGGACCCCCCCCCCCCCTCAGTTTACATGAAATACTCACTAATTAACCATGGAGTATGGGGAGTGTTCCTCTAGCAGTTCCCTAGCCGAAATAGCTTGGGGCCGAAGAAAGCTTCACAAACACACCTATAATCTAGTTATGCCATTTTGTAACAGCTGAATGAACTGAAATTTAAAGAAGGAAATTTAATAGAACATAGAACTCAGTGGGTGTATTTAATGGAGAAATAATCTATTCCAGTTTGACCAGTGAGGGTGAGTAGTCGAGGGAAGTTCAGAAGACTCCGATTTTCTTTAAGAAGCCTGTCATTTTCTTCTGTCACTTCAGCCTACTGGTGATTTATCAGTTCTTCCATCAACAACTTTTCTTTGATTTTTTTTTAAAAAACCTTATTTTTTTTCTTCCTTCCTTCCTTCCTTCCTTCCTTCCTTCCTTCCTTCCTTCCTCCCTCCCTCCCTCCCTCCCTCTTTCTTTCTTTCTTTCTTTCTTTCTTTCTCTCTCTCTCTCTCTTTCTTTCTTTCTTTCTTTCTTTCTTTCTTTCTTTCTTTCTTTCTTTCTTTCTTTCTACAAAGCATATTCAATTCAGTATAGTTATCATGCCTGATCTTAAAAAGAAATCCTGTTGGTTCTATACTTCTTTTTTTAAACAAGAGTAGCCACAGAATATAGAAAGTAATTTCCAAACTGGCTCCAGAGGAGGCAAGTGCCACAGCTGGAGGGAAAGCCTGTGCAGGAGGTAGAGAAGGCTTTCTGGACTGTCTGCCGTCGAGAATGAGAATTTCTTCTTCTGACTCTCCATTTCTTCTGGACGTGAGGTGTCCTGTCTTTTCCCTTCTGGCTAGCCAGAGACAAAATTTTACCTATTTTAAGGTTTGAGGCTTTTCCAACCTTCTAATTTTTGGTCCAAAAGCTGTCTGATACCAAAGAAGAGAAAAAATTCCCTTGTATTGATCTGGTGGCTACAGACAGGGTGCCCTCTGGTATGTTTGTCTTCCAGAAGTTAGAGGTATGCATCTGAGGAAACCAAACCCAGGGAGGATCCTTTTCTTACAATATTGAATTTCTTTGTTGTGACTGAGCTGGATGCGTAAACAGATTTGGGGGGATGCTTCCATTATTTCAAGGCTATATTTTGAAATAATCTATATTTCCTCCAGAACTGTTCATCTTAATTATAGTTCATACATGAAAGTGAGATTCATGTGGCTGCTACCAAATGTGACTATTAGGTGCTTTTGAAATAGTTAACTGTGTGCTATCTTTCACTACAGTTATTTATGTATCTGTCTCTTCCATTAGATTTTAAATTTCTTGAAATTTTATATCCTCCTTGTTTAGCACAGGGTGGCACAAAGTAGGCCCTTCATAAATTGATAATCACTAACTTATGTGTGGGCATTCATTTCAACACTGTTGACACTTTCTTATCCAGGGACAGCAAATAATTTAAGGTATAAAAGTCAAAAGTTTGGATTTGGGCCCAGATGATATTAAGCTACTTTTTCTGACAGTTATTCATAATAAAATCAAGCCCCTTGGAAGTCTTTTCTGGTGTGTAAGGCCACTTGTCTTACTCTTTGTGATGGCAGGAGGACATGCATCAGGTTATCTAAAGATTGAATGGATTATTGAATTTGTGGCTTGCAAAGAAAGAAGAGCTAAAGCAGCCATTTAGGGTTGAAGATCAGTCAGGAAGACATTTCATTCTACTTTCGGAGGTGATATTAGGATGAGCTTTTCAGAAGCATTCGTAAGCTAAAGTCAAGCCTATGTAGTATAGACCTTCACATCTTTCCATATGTAGAATCAAAGAATCACAAAAGCTGATTCATACCTGATAGGAGTTTCACATTATTCTTGGAATAGGTCATCACTAGTGGCATAGGGGAACTGAGCCCCTGCTGCCCAGCAGGAACAGCATGAGAGTGGGCATCTAGACCTAGAATTTGTTGAGGAAAAAATATTGTACTAAGTATTAAAATTTTACATGAAAGCAATAGATAAATGTTTTAGAAAATGCAGATTTCCATAAGAAATACTGCCCATCCTGAAGGAGGAGATATTTTGGTATGGATTGGGCACACCTATCAGGTTTTAATAAGCTCTCTTTTCTGCATAGGATGAAGAGCTTTTTACTCTTGTAGAATTGTTTTCGTGTGCTAGTAGAGTGTTGGTTGTTATTATAGTTTGTCTTTTTGCCTGTATTTGTTGCTTACTGCCATTTCTGAACCAAGACATAAGCTGTGCAGCTACTGCAAAGACAGATAATAATATAATGATAATATATTATAATATGATATAATAATAATAATAATATAATATATTATATTATAAATAATATAATATATAATAATAATGATAATATAATATAATTCTAATACTCATACCACACTTAAAATGTATAATTTTAATAACTTTATTTAACCCTTAGAGTAATTCTGTGAGGTAGGTACTTTTATTATCCCTGTTTTCCAGATAAGGAAACTGAGACAGTAGAGGTTAAATAACTTGCCCAAAGTCTTGCAGCTAGTAAGTGGTAGAGTCAGGATTTAAACTCAAGTATTCTGGCTCTGTAAACACTAATCTATATACTGCTTTTGCAAATCTTATTTCAGCTTGACAATGAATTTAATAGATTAGTAGGAGATCAGTAGGAAAGCCATTCCAAAGAGTTTAAAAAGTTACATGGACTTGAGAATATAACTAGTGACAGTGACGAGTTTCCACTCCATTTTATCTGTAATGTTCTACTCTCAACATGATAGTCACATATGCAAGTATTTGTGTGGTGTTTAGGGGCAGTTTATATTTTCAGAATAGCTGTGATTTTAAGTTTAAAAATAGTGTTTGTGGGATGCCTGGGTGGCTCAGTGGTTGGGCGTCTGCCTTTGGCTGGGGTCGTGATCCAGGGGTCCTGGGATCAAGTCCCGCATCGGATTCCCTCAGGGAATCTGCTTCTCCCTCTGCCTATGTCTCTGCCCCTCTCATGAATAAGTAAATTAAAAAATATATATAGTTTTTGTATCATCTATAGTGGTATTTAGGATAACTTTAAGGAAACATTAATCATTTTACACTTGATCTAAAACACATACACACACATACATATATATGATATCATACCAGACATATGTAAAGAAACTAAGATAATTACCTATTAAAAATAGTTTATTGTGGCTTTTTTTTTTTTTTAAGAGGTGAGGTGCAGAGGGAGAGAGAATGTCTTAAGCAGGCTCCATGCTGGGTGTGGGGCCTTGAGGTGGGGCTTGATCTCACCACCCTGAGATCATGACCTGAGCTGAAGCAAGGATTGGATGCTTAATCAACTGAGCCATGCAGGTGCCCTCATTTATCTTGGCTTCTGATTACGATATTTACATGAAATTTTTTTTTTCCCTTAAGACTTATCTTTTGGGTGCACATAGACTGGATTCTGCTTAAATATCCATTTGGCCAAGTCTTTCCTTTGTGATTAAGAGGCCATCTTGTGAAAAATGAGACTACAGTAAAGCAGTCATTCCAGCCTTGATTTTCCATGAGGGAAGCTTTGTCACCACTACCTATTTCTGACATTAAAATTATCTGCATTTATTAAAGTTTATGGATTCTTAGGCTGCATATATTTCCAAGCAGTATTCTGTTGATACCAGACATCTAAGAATCAGCATGTGCAATAATGAGAGGAAGAAGAAAATAGATCATCAGACTTGCTCAACTGGCCTTGTTTTGAAATCACATCAAAAAAGAAAGCTGCTCGTCCTTGTGCCACGTTAACTCGAAGATATCTTTATAATATTAATGGGCATTGTGCTGTTGGCCCACCATTACTCCTGCCAGAATGACTTTCTTGTTTATCTAGTAAAGGGAAGGGTCTAAGCTTTGAGCATGTAATAATTCACTTGATAAAATCCAGGTTTTTGAAAAACAAGTCATATTAAAAAATAACCCAGAATTAGTTAACAGGTGATAAATGTTTCATTTACTTCCGTATCCCATCACATTCATTAGTAATGGTGATGCACTGACAATTATCAAATGCTGTTATGTGCCAGGCACTTGCTAAGTGCTTCTAAATGGAGAGGAGTAAAACATGCGCACCTTTGTTTTATTGAGAGTAGGATTTTATGATTCCACAACTGCTGCCTGAGTAAGAGCCAGGCTTGAAAGGCCAAGTATTTTATAGGAAGTCTTTGAGGAGGAAGAGGAGGACAAGTGCTCTGTGAGGGGCCCAGAGGCTACAAAGAGTGACAGTACTCTGAGATCAGGGAGAAGATAAGTTGTGACACCATCTTCCTGGGAGAGGGGAAGGGGTTAGATTCGTGGAAAGAGGTCTAGGAAGACATATGCTAAGGAGCAAAAGGGAAGGAAAGTTCCATCTGGAGAGTGGAAGTTGAGTTAGCTATGAGCCCATCTGAAATCAGCTGCCCATCAGGTATGAGCTTGAGAACAAAACTGTAGTATTGGTGACTGTACCATGAGTCTGGAGGATGTTGAAGGCTTCTTTAGAATTTTCTGAAGAACTTTGTACGAGGAGGATCCTCAGCATACTCTACGTATGAACTGTGCATTCTGTTGCTAGGGAATTCCACCATTTGGACATAAATGGAAGTTCTTTTTCCTCTATAAACTAGTTGTCTAAAAGTTCAGAGAGATATTTCTCTTTATCTGTAAAAAAGGAAATGTGCCCATAGGAAATTTTGAATAAGCCAGAAATTTCCAAGAAACATTTAAGAATTGTAGCGAGAACTGCCAGGATTGCTCAGTATCCATGATTACCCAGAGCAACTGATGAAAGAAGGACCATGAGCTGTATGTACCAGAGATGATATCAGTGACTCAAAAGGAGAACTGCTTGCATAGGCCCACACCTCATTTCTCAGGAGAGAGTGCCTATAAATGACCCTACCAGTTCTAATTAGATGATAATTAAAGCAAAATCATGTGAGTCAAAAACTGAAGAGGGACATCCTATGGCCAAGACTGGATAAATAAGAGTTTGAGAAAGAGGACAGGAAATCTCAGCAGAAAACTGGGATTGTAGTTTTTTGCTATGTAAACCAGATTCCCAACTAGGGTGCTGAATTTTGACTAGGAAATGTTTGATTGCCAATTTCCTTAAGAAGGAGAGGTTCTTACGCACATAAGGTTTGAAGCCAGATTAATTCCTGTGATACCATTTGGGGGATAATCAAGATATCTTTGTGGATGGCTATTTTGTGTGCCTGGGTCTCAATTTCTGTATTTGTAAGATGGGTACAAACATAGCTGTGACATATTAAATGAGATAATGTATGCAGTGTTCTTGGCACTTAACAGTTGCCGGCCTCTCTCTTGAGCCCCTCAGAATTTCTTTTTGTTCATTTCTTGGTATTGAGGGAGAGAGAAGAGTTCTGACCTATAGATAACCTGAGATATCAGCTTTATTTTTTGAAAATGCTGATCACCTAGACACACTGAGTTTGCTGGTATCCATTTGTTGGCCGTCTGGTGAAACCACCTTCTGTAGAGCAGTGTGTGTCAGCATGAAGGGGTTATTTGTGATCACAAGGTTGATTGTGATTTGAGGAGGATCATGTTAAGAATGAATAATAGCTGGATTGCTCATGATGCTTCATCTTAGAATGTTTACATTATGAGATCTAGATCACTTCTGATCCCAAGAGGCTACAGGGCCAAATGTTTGTTATGCATCTAATAAATATCACAGTAAGAAGGAGTATTGCTTTTCCAGCCTGGCACCTTTTTCCTGCTATCATTTCCCTTTGCACATTCTACCATACCTGAGGTTTTAGCCAAAGATACAGTAATAAGTGTTGATTAGTATTTAATGAAATTAAAACCTTTGCTAGTAAAGCCTTGTAGAATTTCTTTTGCCGAGGTGGACATTTGAATAGAATGAGAAATACTGTCCATTAAGGAGAAAAGGGGTACGTTTGTTTTCTTTTAAATATGATCATTAGTATTAAAACTTTTTCCTGCCAGTTGGCATGTTGCTCTCCTAGCAGCTGTTTTAAATTCCTTAATTGTCTATTGCTACTCGGTGATCATTTCACAAATTTCTTCACTGGTGCATAGTTTTTGCTGAACCAAATTCTGACAGTGGGGGTGTCAATCTCATAGGCTGGGCTGAGCTGAGTTCTAGTTACCCTTTTCCAGTACTGAGATAAGCTCTCATTAGACAGTGTATTGTCATGGAGCGCTAGTTCCCTAGGTCTCATTGGAGGTGATTACTGGGGAAATGGGAATCTGCAGAAGCTTTGGGTTGCCAGTTGTGTTACTTTTCTTTTTACGGATGTTGCTTGAATTCTGTTTAACCCAATATAGCTTTTTTAATGCTTACAAAGGAAAAGGAGTTTACTCAAGGACTTACAAGGTGCACACTCTTATGTTATCTCACTGCTTGTAATTTAGCTCAGAGTGAAGAAATTAAGCATTTTCACCATAGTATTTTCATTCTTGTATCGTTAGCCATTTCACACTTTGTTCTGTGTATATTTTCTGTTGAAATACTGTAAAACGTGTCTGTAAGGTGATATATACCCTTGAGATTAGATGATCTGTTCTTTCCAGAAACATCAACACAGCATATTTTTCAGGCATTAGGTTTAACTATAGTATGTTGAAGCCTTATTCAATTGGATATCAGATATTGTGCTTTTTGTTAGTATGGTGATATGTCACATTATATATGATGGTTCCATAATGTGATCCACTGCTTTCCTAGTGATGTGAAAGCTGGTAACACAAGCCCAAATTTTTGTTTATATATCAAATTAACACCTTTCATATCTTATTTCATAGTCATGCATTGCAGGAACATGCATTATAAAGTGTAGGGTGGCTTATTTTGTCATTTTTTTTTCTTGATTCATAGTACAGTCAGAAGGTAATTACCAGGTTTATTTAGATTCTCATGCTGCATATGTTCTTGTCTCCAAAATAAATAATACAAGATAATTTGTAACCATTTTAATTGTCTTAGTTTAACTGTAAATAGGCAGTGGTTTTTTTTCCATATAACAACAGACAAAGAAAGTGGTAATTGGGTTTACACGTCTAGATTGTATTTTTCTAAAGTTTATTTATTTATTTTGGAGTGATCTCTATACCCATCGTGAGGCTCAAACTCATGACCCTGAGATCAAGAGTTGCATGCTCTTCCAACTGAGCCAGCCAGGCGCCCCTTACACACCCAGATTTTAAAACATTTGCCCTTAACTGTATGCTTTTCTGCAAGTCATTTAACTTTAACTGTACTCTCACTATAAAAGTGAGCCTGGTAATCCCTTCTTCAGTAATGTTGAGAAGATTAAACGAAGTCACAGTGACAGTGCCCTTTCACAGAGTTTATAGCAGGTACTAAAAAAAATCCTGTGTTCCTTCCTTTCTTTCTGTTAGGAAGAGTGTCTCTTTTATTGATTAGACTTTTGCCATCAAAGGGAAAAAGATCCCTGTCTCTTACAAAATTTCTTAGGGAATGCATAAATTCAGTGTGGGCCTTCTAATTCTGACAAATAGAATATTGATTTCGAGTTCATTGCTGTAACTTGCCAAATGAAATGAAAGGTTTATGCTACTCCTTTCAAGTCACTTCTGATATATCTTGAGCAAACAAAGTCTGTATTTAATAGAAGTTTGCTAATTAGGAAAAGTTTTCAATTAGCAATAATCATGCTTTGGGTAAACCTCATTGGCTACAATACTGCCACTGCGCAGACCTAAAGTTTGCTAATTGGAAAGTGTTACTAACTCAACACAGATGTAGAAAATGAGAGTCTGAGAGGAGGCCATGGAACTCAACGAGAGAGTGGGATAGAACCTGCCACTTTGTTTTGCCTGCTAGGATGAACTTGACTGTACAAGGCCGTAGTGCTAATTACCTTTAGCATGTTTAAGTTCTCACTTCTCACTTGTCAGTGTAGAGACAGGAAAATCCTTATTGGTCTGTACATGTCACACTGCAGCAAGCTGAAAGCTGAAGGCATAAACTCTCAAGGCACTACTTCCAGAGACTGCTGATGTTCCAAATGGAATGTGGGGGATGGAATTCTAATTTCAGGAGCAAAATGACACAGAGGGGGGTGGGGGTGTTAAAGGAAGGCTCCTTGTATTCATTATTGTCTTCTGTGTCAGTGTGAGAGTTTGGCCTACAGGCATAAAAGCAAGCATGACTTGAACCCTAGCAAAACTACCATTAGATAGATTTTAGCGGCAATCTGAGAAAGTCAATATGTGCTCAGGAGAGGAAGAAAGCCAAATGATGAGAATGCCATCAACCCAGTAGGATTCATTTAGTGTGTAGTCGTAGATGGCATCCTTTGTCTTCCCTTTGGACCAGGCCTGACTATATCTAGACCTGCTGATGTAATGCCAAATCTGTTATCTTTAAAGTCTGATAGCAACCTGCTTTGACAGAAACCTACAGAATCCTGAGCCCTTCGTGGTTTCTTGATGTGATCTAAAAACGTGTTCACATCACATCAGACATAATGAGGGAAAAGAACTGCTTTTGAAGACACTAATGAACAATGATCATATAAGTCAGTGAAGTAGAAAATGCAAACAGGTGCAGACAGTTGTATGTCTTGAACAACATGAAGACTAATAGAACTAACACTTAGTGAGTCCTTACTCTATGCCAGGCACAGTGCTAACACTTAATTTTATTATTATTTTTAGATTTTATTTATTCATGAGAGACATAGAGAGAAGCAAAGACATAGGCACACAGGCTCCCTGCAAGGAACCCGATGTGGGACTCCATCCCCGACCCCTGGATTACTCCCTTCGCCAAAGGCAGATGCTCAACCACTGAGCCACCCTGGCGTCCTGTGCTGATACTTTATATGCAGCATTGTCTTTCAACCACACCACTGTGGATACTAAATTGTATCCTCATTTTATGATGTAAATTTTGAGGCTCAGCAAGGTAAATGACTTGCTCAAGGTCACATAGCTCATAAACAACAGAACTGAGATCCCAGGGCCAGCCATCTGATTTCAGAGCCTGAATGAAGAGCCTTTAGAGAGATCACTGATTTTTGCAATAAGACAAACCATTGGGCAGAAGAGTCGGAAAAATGTTAATCCCTGTAGAGGGCACTATTCAGGTTAAACTCACCCAAAATAATTTTCTAACATGATAAAGCAGGCCTATGGTAGCCACTGACTGTTTCAGATATGTTTGCCTCTGGAGAAGAAAGTGCACTGATTCATGTAACCCTACTGTCAGGGTTATTTAAATCTCAGATCCAACCTAGAATTCACTTAAATAATCTTTCATTATTTTCCTGTGTACTCTTATGATTTCTTTCTTGCCTGAGAAGAATAATGTTCAGCATAATTAATTCAATTAATTCTAGGCTTCCTCATCTCTGCATTTAGTATCCAAAGTACTTTCTTCTCTTTGGTCCCTGTTTTACCAAAATCTGTCATTTTGCTTATAAAATAATAACAACTGTTGAACCTGGAAACCCCCAGTGTAAGTTTGTAACTTGCCCAGATATAAACAGAATAAATAGCTTGACCAGAAGACCACCCCCACTGGTTTTTCTACAACCCCTTTGGGCACTTTTTGGAATAAACATGACCCCTATGCTTGTCCAGGAAATACCACAGTTAGCATGGTCACCTACCTTCTGGGCAAGGGCCACAAAGAGGGAGGGGACTTTATTGAGGGACTGTCAGAATGCTTTCTAGAGTTTGTTAATACATGTTTGCTATCTCTTCCACCCCAGGCCCATCAGGGATGTTAACCTTGAAGATAATAGTAACTGTCGTCAGTAGGAAAATCCAGCTCTGTTTTGACCCAAAAGGTAATTTAGGATGGCTTATGGAACCCGAAGCTAAACGTCAAATGTAATTAAATGTTACTGCTGTGTCTTGCTTTAAGAAGAGAGCTGCTGAGTTCTAGCACAGTGTAAGAGATATTCGACTTAACCATTTTGATTCTTTTCCACATTACATAAGAGGCCTTATCTCTGGCAGCACAGAAATTTTCCCTGAGGGACAAGGAGGTGTCACATTTCAGGAAATTGCTATAGTATTTCTTCAGCCTGATTTTGGACCTAGGTTTCTGATTGGTTTTCTTGAAATCTTCACCTGAGTATGACCCTGGAAGATGGTAGGAATGCTATCTTCAAGTATGTGTAACATTTTTAAAGAAATTAGTCTTGAAAAAAGCAAGTAGACTCTTTTTCAAAAATCCTTCCCCCAAATGCTTATATATTTGAATGGGAAAATCTCAGTAAGACACTGTTACTAATGTAAGTGCTAATTATTAAGAAAAACATAAATGATATCTCTCCATGAGGAGATAAAGTGAGGCCTTTTAAAAAAAAAGATGTTATTTATTTATTTGAGAGACAGCAGAGCAAGCGAGAGAGCATGAGCAGGGGAGAGAGGGAGAAGCAGACTCTCCACTGAGCAGGAAGCCCTATGCAGGGTGCAGGGCTTGATCCCAGGACCCTGAGATCATGACGTGAGCCAGAGGGCAGACCCTTAACCGACAGAGCCACCCAGGTGCCCCTAAAGTGAGGCCTTTTGATACAGTGATGCCTACATCTGGAAATCAGACTCATTTTCAAGACATAAATCCAAGTCAGAATAGGAATGACTCTTTTAATATTAACACTAAATCTACTCTTGAATGGTAGAAGAAAGAAGGGGAGAATTTTGAAATTTTTGACCTCAAGGAACATATATCCCAAAGACCTTATAAGTTTCAGGAAAGCTACATTTTCCTCTTCCTTCCTTATTTTGTCTCTCAGTCCTAAAATATTCTCTGGGCAATCAATTTTAGAGATCTTTCAAAGAAAGCAAAACTTGACTTGTCTGCCTGTTAACTACTGCAAAAGTGTGTAGATTCCTGCTGTTCAGTGTAACTACTAACAGTAATAAGGAAACACCTATTATTGTCATTATCTGGAAAAAAGAAGCTCCTAGATTGGATTAAGTGAGGTTGTTGTGCTCTAAAGAAACGCAGCATTAGGCAGTAATGAAGGTGCAGTAGCAGAAATGAAGGCACTCTTTCATCAGAGTGATTCTCCCCCACCCTTTCCTTTTCTGTCGGAAGAGGATGTGGAGTGAGAGAAGAGCTTGATCTGTTTGGGGAGAAAGTATCACAGCCTATTAGTTAGAAGAGATGAAATTGAGACAGCTTCGGGGACTCCATTAAGTGTGTGGTGTTTAGGCGGACTGTATCCCTAGGTAAGGAGTGCTGTTGAGGAGGAGAATGCACAATGAAATAATTGGGCTGGGGAAATCAACTGGGCTTTTGTGGCCTCTTATCTCCTTGTAGGGGTGGGGGAGGGAGACACACCCCGCCCACAATGCCTTTCTCCTAGCATAAAAGCCATACTGAATAAACTAGAGGGGAATTTCTTGCTGAGTACATGAACTGTCAGTGTATTTTGAATAATAAAAACAATGGGTATAATTAAATTTCATCTGGCACGGGAAGGATTCAGAGCATGTCACCTCAGAACCATCTCGCACTATGCTATTCTCCAGGCATCTGGATATCCGGTTGCTGCAGCTGATGGAGAATAATTCAGATTTGATCAGTAATGACAGCATCTGTAGGGACATGTATTAATACATTGATGTGTCTGGAATTAGGTTCTTAAATAAAACATCATCCTCATGTATTTATTTTCATTTTAAAGGAATAAATTGAAATCAGCAAATAGAAGATGACTGCCTTTTCCTATCAAGACACTCAGGCAAAATTTTTTTGGACATTAGTTAAGGGTAAGCTCTGTAGTTCAGGTACTGTTAATGTTCACCTGACTGCATATCTTTTGAGATCAGAAAAGGTACAGTGATAGCAAGTCCAAAGCTCAGATAATCATTATTGTACTCTTGGGGAAAAGATTTAAGAAACCATCTTTTTTTACATTCAGTATATATAATGATAGTTACGGCTAATATCCAGAATAAATTGACATGATGGCTAATTAAATACTCTTCCATGTGCTAGATACTTTGTGTACATATGCACAGTTGGTTCTATTAGAAAAAAATCCTGCTTATCTCCACTTCTGCTACCTGTTAGCTATTAGCTCTTGAGTAACAAATAAGCTTCTTTCAGCATTAGTTTTCTCAGAAAAAGGAGGGAACTAGACAAAATAAATTCTCTCTACTCCAGGCTCATGCACGCAAGCACACATGCATGCCTGGGCATCCCTCACCCACACACATGCATTCTATTTCTGAGTATATGTACAATGCTACCTGTTTGACACATATACGCAGATGTCCATACACATATGCAGAACATTCTTAAATAACACCAATTATGGGATGCCAAGGTGGTTCAGTGGTTGAACATCTGCCTTTGGCTCAGGTTGTGATCCCAGGGGTAATGGGATCGAGTTTGCATCGGGACTCCCTGCAGGGAGCCTGCGTCTCCCTCTGCCTGTGTCTCTGCCTCTCTCTGTGTGTCTTTCATGAATAAATAAGTAAAATCTTAAAAATAAATAAATAAAAATAACACCAATTACTTTTCCTCTTTTAAGTTTTCATTTTTTTAAAACAATTTATCCTATTTGATGCTAGATGGTGACACCCAGACCCCAAGGAAGAATATATTGTGATTTGTACAAAGAGAAATGTTTTATCCTTGGTTCATATTTTCAGAATTACAAATGTATATTTTTTGATATCTTTAAGAAAAAATTATGTGCAGTATTTTACACCATAGGTCTCACTTCTGTACTCCCACATTGTTAGCATCAGTTTGCTTGCTTCAGTGTTTTTGGTGGAACTGCAGGGGTAGAGAAACATGGTCTATTCCCTCCAGGAGCTCATTTTCCTTAGAATTCCATGAAAAAAAAAATGGATGAAGTGATAGAACCAGTTTTGGTCATAATAACAATCCATTTTTCTGTTATTAACCATTAGCCGAGAGAGAAAGAGATAAAGAACTGTCTGTTTATGTTTGTGCATGTGTTTCCTAAAAAGTAATAGGGTGCTCTGTGGCTCAATAAGTGGCACTATATAGCAGAATAGATTTGTAGATAATTAAGTAAAGCTAAATTTAAAGGTTTTAGTCCTGTTAGGATTCCTGTTGGTTAATTGTTTTCCCCATTGCAATGCATACTCTTGAAAGGCAGAAGCCTTCTATTTATCACTTTATCCCCAGGGCCTATCGTAAGTACCTGGTAACTAATAAATGTTGAACTGATGTATGAGATTTCCTTATCTAAGAGATTAAATATTATCCTCCTGGTCTAAGGGAATGAGAGATCCACATATATACCGTAGTAATTGTGTCTCCATATTCTGCCTATGAGTTCAGTTATTTTAGATACTCTAAACTTACAGAAATCAAGACTAATACTTTATTTTTTTTAAGACTAATACTTTAAAATTTTAATTTTGTCTATAGCAAATAAAGTAGATTATTTCAGTTTGGTGGCTGTGCCTGTCACCTGGTTTCACTGAAAAATTCAAAGTTAGGTAACCTGATAAATATCAGCATTATTTTGTGCTTTTTCTTTTTCCTGTCACACAGATAAAGTCTTTTTTTAATCACATCAGATAAAATCTTTTTTCATCACTTCACTGATTTCCTTTGTAACATTAATCATGTTTATGATCGGTTGTTTTTGTAATGATACAGTGTGTGTTGTCTCCACTAGTCTGTAAGCTCTAGGAGGTCAGGTACCACGTCAGTGTAGTATGCACTAGAATGCCCTGGTCTGGTCTAGTGTGGGCCTAATGCATAGCAGAGACTCAATGAATATTTGATGAACATTGACAGAATGAATCAAAACATTATGTAAGCAGCACATCCCAGCTTTTCAGTGTTTAGATGCCTATAATCATCATCTAGTGGTAAAATCAGGTAATTTCTGGTGAGCACCTTTTGGGTGCCAGGTGGGAGGGAAAGAGATGCATAAGTTATCATTCATTCCTCTCAACGGCTTATGATTTGGTAGGTGAGACAGGTATATACAAGAATGAATATACCCTTGAACCAAGGTCACTTTGATACGTATTTTTCTAACTCATAAGATTTTGAGTCAGGATCATCAAAGTAACATCTTTGAAGCTTTGTAAATTGTAGAAGGTAAATCAGAGGTGTGATACAGAGAGAGACATTGGAGAGCATAGTAGCAAAGTTGCTGGGTAAACTCAGCAACAAACCACAATTACAACCACTGCTCCTTGCATTCATTCAGCACTTAAGTGATAAGCACTATTCTAATCACCCTGCATACATTATCTCATTTGGTTCTCTTAATAATCCCATGAAGTGTAGTTACTATTTTTATCAGTATTTGATAATTTAGGAAACTGAGGGTCTTATCTGAGTCATTTACCTAAGGTCACACAGCTAATAAGTGATTAGGATTTGAACTTTGACCTTTGACCAATGTTCTTGATTGCTACAGAGAGGTATGGAAATAATAGAATAAGGGGAAAAGTAAGGAAAGATAATTCCTGCTAACTATATCAGGAAGGACTTCCTGGAAGAGGTAAGCCTTAAAGAATAATTCATACCTTGAATTGAATGTGTGCTAGAGTCATAGAATTTTAAACTATTAGTTTCCAAACAATAAACTCTAAAAGCCATCTGTTCCAGGCTCCTAATTTGCAGAGGAGAAAACTGGTATTTCTGAGGATAAGTGACTTACTATAGGACATATGGCTAATTAATTGGCATTAGAGCTAGTCTCCTAACTCCTCTGTCCATGTTATTCCCCCCCGCCATCATGCATTTTAGCTCATATTCACTCTGGTTTTTCATGACCACATTTAATATGATTTACTAAAATATTTTGCATCTTGGAGATGGAGACTTTTAGCAAGTGTGTATGTATATGTATGATGATTAGTCAAGCCAGGAAAAGGTCAGCGCAGGCATGGAAGAGATAAATATTAGAGACATGGAGATACGGAGATACGTGAATATCTATCCATCTATATTTTTTCTAGTATTTTATTATCATTTTATCGTTGCCTCTGTTTTCTTTCATAAGTGTAGACAACTGGGAATTGAGAGAAAGGATATGAATGAAACCCTAATAAGAAAAAACTGGTTTAAAATCCTAAAGTCTATGACCACTGCCCACCATGATTTCTCAGCTTCCTAAGTAACCCAGGATATTCCTAGCTTCCACTAATGCTTAGTAGCCAGTGACCTACCTGATTGTCACAATAAGATGACACAATGTATGTAAAGATAACTATATGACAGAAATATAGGATGCTGGCAGGCTTGTCTGATTTCCAGGCCTAAACTGTTCCTCACCTCAAATGTAGTACCATCGTCTGGTATCCATGTTGCTCAGTCTGTTTCATTAGCCAAGTGATTGTGCCAGATTTATGCACTATGGAATAGTCAGTTTGGGACTGGGGTAAATACTCATTGCTCTGAGTGCTCCCTGTCAATCTTCTTCTTACATGGCATTCTGTAGTTGGGGATTGAGGTAGGTGTTTCCATGTATTTTTTCCCTTTGTTTCTCTCCATGATTTAAACCGTAAAACAAAATCTTGTCAGTATAGTCTGAGTCAGCAGATATTTACATCACTTGGGTGTAGGCTTTTTATAGACCAGCGGAAGATTACAGTAATTAGCCTATGCATTTCCTCATTAAAATGTCATTAGCGAAGGCTTTGTTCTTTTAAGATCTTCCAAATAAGGTTTATTGCATTGCATTCTATCATTAATAGTTTACTAGGAGCCAGATGTCTTATATAGGTATGTAGTAGCAAAGATTGCTTTGGACTTTTTAAAGGGTAATGGCCAAAAAACAGGCTTTGAAATAGATAAATCTCTAAGTTTCGATTGGATGGGGTCCCACTTATGTGCTACCAGTATAACTGCCAGTCCCTTTTCACAGTGCCTGCTGGCAGTGTCATACTCATTTAGGTATTGGGCCACCTACCAAATCCAGACTTATTTAAGAGAATAAGCATATGCTCTTATGCACAGACTGATTTGGTTAGTATCTTAGTAAGTTTGTGACTGATTAAAAATGTAATAAAGAATAAGAGGATAATGAATTTATTTTTTACTATAATCTAGTACACAGAATAAAGAATAAAAGCTTTTATTTATAAAGCTCAAAAAGAATATGAGCTTTGGAGTCAGTCCATTCTAGCTTCATCATTTACTTTGTTGTATAACTTTGACCATGATTATATTTAATCTTTATAAACCTAAGTTGTCTTGACTGTAATTACAATGGTACCTGCCTTATAATATTTGCATGTGATTAATGCATGTGAAGTATTTCACACTACTGCCTAGAATGTATGATTTATTAATACATTTGTAATAAAAAATAAAAGTATGATCGTATATGTATCTGTATTTCACCTGTTTTCTTGTTATGCATCTTTTACCTAATTTAAGAAATCCTAACATGAAATTCCAAAATGAATAAGTAATTGTTCAAGGGAGTGTTCATTAATACCTTTAAATGGCTTAAGACAACTCTCTTTAAAATTACTCACAAGGTGCATTGGAAGTAAATTACTCCATTTATCATTTTAACATTATTTCTACTCGGAACAGGAGCAAGTCAGGAAATACACATTGATTACCCCATTAAATTACTAGATAGTTAACCAAATAACTAAAATAAACTATAGCCTTGTAGTACTCTAAGGGTGGTTGGTTGGTTGGCTTACTGTTTTGTTTTTTAGCATTGCAATATCCCAAAGAGTTTTTTAAGAATAATTGTGTGTAGTTTTGTTGGTATGGGCAAATTCAGGTTAATTCAGTCAGTCAGTTGGAAAGTATTTGACCATGATTATATTTAATCTTTATAAACCTAAGTTGTCTTGACTGTAATTACAATGGTAATTAAGTACCTACTCTGAGCCAAGCATTGTTCTTTGTGCCAGAAATACAGTGCTAAACAAGAGGAAAGGCCTGTTCTCAAGGAGCTTACATTCTAGGGTAAAGATTAATAAACATGTAAAGAAGCAAATGATTATTGTGGATATTGGGGGACTCTGGAGAGGGTGAGCTAGAATATGGGAGGTAAGGATCTGCATTAAGGGCTTAATGACTGGGAGGCCTCTGGAAGGATGGTGGGAGGTGGTACAAGTGTTCCAAGCAGAAGAATGAGCAAGTACAAAGCCCCTGAAACACTGACAAGCTTGTTAAGTTTGAGGAACAGAAGGAAGGCTTGTGTGGCTAGGATCTAGATCTCAAGGAAAGAAGTAGACAGAAAAGAGGATGACTCGTGTCAGAGCCTTTGAAAGCTCTGGGTGGAAATTTGGCTTGAATCCTGGTTGCATATGTGGTATGCATTGGTATGCAATGTTTTGGAAATATTCCTCACCAGTCTGTGAGGTGTTATTTTTGGAATTCAGAGAGGACAAGCAAACTGACAGGGCTTCCTTATGAAGCCCTTCCTTTTTTTTTTTTTTTTTTTTTGTTACTGGTAGAATTCTTGGTTATCTTTTTGTCTGGTAGTGAGCATTGGAAAGCCCTCAGATTGTTTTTACCTGGGGAGTGATGCTGATTTTTACAGAAGAAAAATACTCTGAGGGGATCCCTGGGTGGCACAGCGGTTTGGCGCCTGCCTTTGGCCCAGGGCGCGATCCTGGAGACCCGGGATCGAATCCCACGTCGGGCTCCCGGTGCATGGAGCCTGCTTCTCCCTCTGCCTGTGTCTCTGCCTCTCTTTCTCTCTCTGTGACTATCATAAATAAATTTTTAAAAAAATTAAAAAAAAAAGAAAAATACTCTGATTTGTGAAAAATGCACTGCGTGCTCACAGATGTGGAAGCTAGGAGCTCATCTTGCATGAGGTCAGAGAGATAGCAATAACTTAAGGCAGGATTATAGCAGTGAAATGTTAAGGGGTTGCATGTAGGCTTTATTTTGGATACTGATTTCGTAGGACTTAAGACAGAACAGATATGAGATGCAAAAAAAAAAAAAAAGAGGAGTCAAATGACCTCAGGATTTTAGTTCAGGTAGTCAGATGACTGATGTCACTTATAGACATAGAGGGAAAGATTGTACGGGGCTGAATTTATAGAGTGAGAAGCAGAGAGTTGGTAATTTTGTTTTGATATAGGTTATGAAAGTAATGCCAGTTGACAGTCAAGAGAAGATATCAGCTGGGCAGTTAAAAGATTCTAGGATATTGGGGAGATGTCCAGGCCAGAGCTGAAGTTAAGGAGTCATCAGCATATAGATGGAATTTACAGCCATGGGACTGGCGGAATCCTCTGAGAAGAGAATGTAAATAAACAAGAGGACTCAGAACAGAGTCCCAGATACACTCTGGTAAGGAGAAGGACCCAGTGAAGGAGGAGAAGTTGGTGATGTAAGACAAGCAGTAGGTCACTGAAACAGAGAAAAAGATGTTGCATAAACAAGGATGTATCATGTGGTGAGCCATGTTTATGCTGTGGAGAGGTTGAATATGATTAGGACAGATAATTGTTCATTAACTAGAAATTAGACCTTTATACTGATCCTTAATATAATGCATTATTGAAACAAAAAATTAACCTGGTACCTGATGTGTCTCACGCCTGGTATTGTTTATCAGAACCCTCCTCCCTCCCATTGTAAAAGTCATGGGGCTTTTGATAGGAAAGCAAAACTGCAAGAAAATAGAGGAGAAGATCTTTTTAAAGTTATTTATGGGAATGAAAAATTAGATTGGGGATATAGGAATTAATGTGGATTCTTGTTTGTTACCTCAGTTTTAGAGTGATTTGCTGGGGACCTTCACCCTGATAACACTCACATGGTTTCTGTCAAGAATAAAGTACAATCTGCTATCCTATCACCCTTCCCACTCCCCACCCCGTTGTTCTACAAGCAGATGCAGTGCTTTTCTGAGTAAAGTTTTAGCAATACCTCTTATGAAAGCATTTTCCCTTCACGATTAGCATCTGTTTATAGAATAGTTCCTATTTTCGTAATTAGATCCTGCATAGAAATGCAAAGGCTGCTATGTAAAAGGATAATGAATCTTTATTGCACAGTTGAAATCAGATTTGTGCAAAAGGCACTTTGAAAACAGTAATAAGCAGAGACATGTATTAAATCACCCAGATAAGGCACCCTCTTTATATTTTCTATTTATAAATGGAAATTATGACTACCCAGTGGATTCCATATGACATTTTCTATTACCAGCAAAGGATTTTAGCTTTGACCATAAAAGTTATCTAAATTCAAAAGCCCCTCTGAATTCATGGCTCTGAAGAATACTTCTGGAAGAGGCCAAGACAGGGTATAGAGGGTCTTTTGTCATTTTCCTTTGTCTCTGTACTCGGGCAGAGGCAAAGAATAGCAAGTGGTATAAGAAGCCATTTGAAATAACTATGATAAGATCTAATCAGGAAACCCAGTGTCCATTTAACACATACAGTAACATTTTGAGAATCTTCTGGTTGGGCTCCTTGAGAACCAAGTTCATGTCCTTATAAGCTCATCCTTATATTTTCCTATTGTACACATCACTTCCTGGCAAACACAGGATTTATTCCTAAGCTAAACCCTTCTTGAGAGGTTTTGTTATCTCTTCACCTCCTTGGTGAGTCTCAGAAAGCTGGGGCATTGAGGGAGGGGTAAGAAAGAAAAAAGATTGGGAAACATGGAACATCCATGTCAAGTGAACTGGCAAGGATGGATATTATGGCTGCTGGGGACGTGGGAGAGTATCATGTGTCTTTTGTGTCTGTTTTATAGTCGATGCTTCATGTAAGATGGCAGTCACGCCTGCACTGTGCTTAGTATCGATTTACTCTCAGGCATGCCAGACCATTTTAGCTTTACTAAAGGGAGAAAATCCTGTGTATTTCCCCTACAGCCAGACTTACAAAAAATATATCTTTAGAACCTTTTTTTTCCTTCTTTTCTTTCCTTTTACTATTGTTTTGTCCCTTCCTGCAGCTTTTCCCCTCACTCCCCCACCCGTTTTATTGTAAAGTGAACAAGCTCCATACTGAGCATTACAAAGAGAACACATTGAGTAGACTTTTTTCGAGAACAGTCTGAGATCTGGGAGCTTCCCATCTTCAAATGTGGCACATGCCTGGCCTTTTAGTGGCAGCAGAAAGCCTTATTTCCCAAGACTAGCTTTGTGGTGGCGGGGCCTGAAGCACTGCGGAGTTGTTAAAAAAGGGGGATGAATGGATGCTAAGTCTGGAGACCAAAAAATGCCATCATTTTCACCTTCTTGAGCTCCTATATTGTCCCTAGATGCCGCATTGTGCTTTCCTCCAGTGTAGGGAGAGAGGTTGGTCATCAGGCTACCTGAACTCCTGACATTTGCTTAGCAGTTTCAGCAGTTCACAGCTGGGACTCATGCCTCTGTCAGAATTCTTTGCCTGTTCCCTCTGTTCCATTAGTAGGGAGGCTGGGACCAGGCTTCTGAACTGATTAGCATACTTTTGTGTTACCTACCTAGGACAGCATATGACAATGTGGAACACTTAGATTTATTTGTCTTCACTCATACAAAATTCCTAAAGAATTGGAAAACTCCAGCATTTATTTTGTGTTACAAAAACTTAATTCCTATTTTGGTAGGCAAACGCAACACAATTTTGGCATAAAAATCTCTGGATCAGAGAACATTGAGGGACCCCTGGTTGGCTCAGTCAGTTAAATGTCTGACTCCTGATTTCAGCTCAGGTCGTGAACTCAAGGTCCTGAGATCGAGCAGCGTGTCAGGCTGCACTGGGCGTGGAGCCTGTTTAGGATTCTCTCTACCTCTGCCTCTTCCTCTTTCTTCCCCTCCCCCCACCTCAAATGAATGAATGAACATTGATTTGCTTCTTCTCTTTTCTCATGCCTTTTTGGGAAAAAAATGTAAGTTGGATTTTGTAACGCTGCATTGTACAAAATGTCTATTTAGTCACACAGAAGAGAAAGTGTCTTCAAGTCATTTTTGTTCTTGTATTTCAGTGATTTTATGTCTATTTCCTTTCCATTTTTCTCTTTGATTTCAACTGTGTTAACTAAATGCCTTAAACCTGGCACTTTTCATAGGATCATCATGTGTAAAAAATAATTAGATATGATCATAAAGAGCAACTAGATTAATGTGGAATTGATACAAGAAGTTGACTATTTTAAATGCACTTCAACTTTGAACAATACTAATATATGCAAATCATATTTTCTTCTTTATGAAAATACTTTCTTGCCTTCATTATGGGTGGGTATACTGTGATACATTGTGGACTGGGGGAAGTCCTTAGGAGATGTCTCTTAACTTGGGAAACCATTTTCTTTGGGTACTTGCAGTTCTTTTCTAAAGATTCCTGGGAAAAAGCAGCAGTGCATATTTGAGAGTCAGGTCTGAGTATGAATTCTGGCTCAGTGATTTGTCCTTCTGGGACAGCCTTAGGAAATACTGTAACCTCCTCAAAGTTAGAGAGTCATTAAAATGGTGATTACATACAATGTTATTATAAGGAGAAAGGTTACCTGTGGATGCCAGTGTACCTGGTGCAGTGTTTGACACTTGATCTTGAATAAATATTTCTATCATTTCATTCCAGAAGGTAACTATTGTACTTCCAGGAAAGTCTGTGTGAAGCCCACAGAGGAGGATTGGACCTAATAATACTTCTAAGGTCTTTGAAGCAATGAGCTAGAAGCAATGAGCGTCCACTGTATTTTCTTGTTTCTTCCACTTTTACTTAAACAGAAGGCAATTTGTTTCGAACTTTGTGCTCCAAACTGGTAACTTAATTAAGCAAGTTTATTGACTGTCACAGACGCTGTGGTTAAAAACTGGCAAACATCATGTGACTCTATTAGTATCTCTTAGGAAATAAAGGAAAAAGACAGATTTCCACCCTTCCACATTTTTTCTTCCCTTTTCTCCCAAGCTTATTCTTGCACTGCAACATTTCACTTATAATCTGTTAATTAAATCATTTCACTCCATTTTATATAATTTTTAATTTAGCATTCATTTTCAACTTAGCTTTTGGCTTCATTTACTGATAATAAACAGTGTTGCATACAACACATGTTCCACAAAACTCTCAGTCATACACATACAGATGCCAGTAATTTTTTTCCAGTATGCCAGGCACATTAAAATTAAAGGCAGCATTTCCTCTCACCCTTTCCATTACTGAATGTGCACCCTGTTTGAATAATACATACTCCCCAGCAGCAGCAGTAGGCTAATGTGTAAAAATTATGTGTAGCATGTCACTGGTACCGTTTGAAAATTCATGGTTTTTCCAGACACGGTTTTGTAAAAGTTTCTGGAATGGTCACTCTCATACCTTGGATCTGTACTTTGGGTTTAATGTACATAATAATAATGGCTTTCTAAAAGTAATGCTTTATGCATTTACAGCCATGCAGTGGTTTTTGAGAAAAATGGCTCTAGTGTGATATTCACATTACTTCTAGATTGTCTTTTGAATCATAACCTTAATTCTAAAGATACAGATTCCTTTCACTGTAGGTGATACCCAGAAGTTTCTAAGGCTACAAACTCCAAAGTTTATGGATAACTTTTAAATGATGTCTGTGTTGATATTGCTGTCCAAGTCCTTAGACTCCATTCAGTTTGCAGTTTATATCCTGCATATCCTTGAACCCTTGTATTTACAGAAGTTCCTACTCTTATATCTAACATAGAAGTTCTCATGTAGTAACTCTGATTCTTTGCCCACCTTCTGTGGAATCAGCTAAAGGAGGTACCTTTGGTCATATAGTTCTAAATCCTGGCCAGTGAGTCAGCTTACTGTATTGGGCACGTGGTATTATGTTAGATTCTGTGTTAGGTGCTTGGGGATGTTGATGATGACCAAAACCATTATGGTCTCTTCACTTAGGGAGATGACATTCTAGCATGGGAAGATGGTCATTTTACAAATACTGGTTACCCAAGGGCAGAGCTACGTGAGAGGTTCAGGGATGTCTGAAAGAGAGTAACTGGAGGACTCCACCTTGTCTCAACAAGCTCCCTCCCAAGGCAATATTGTTTAAGTTAAGATGTGAAACATGGCTAGGATTTAGCAACGTGAAGAGAGGGCAGGGAGGGACATTGTATATCAAGTCCCCAGTACTGTAGAGAGGGGTTGTTGGCATCCTGGAGAAGGATTACATTACACCAAATGGGAATGTCAGATTCTATTCTAAGGGCCGTGAGAAGTGAAGGGTGTCAGACAGGGACTAACTCAAACAAATTTGTATTTGGAAGAACATCACTGTGTGTTTTGGAAAATGTTTGACAGAATGTTTGGAGACACCATTTAAGAGAAGGAGGCTTTGCAAGAATACAGGTGAGAGATGGTGGTGGCATTAATGGTGGCAGTGGAGACAGTAAGAAGTGGATTAATTTTGGCATTCTTCAGAGATGACATGTACAGGACTTGTGATCAATTCAACTTGAAGAAAAGGGAAGCATCAAGATGACACCTGGGTTTCTGGCTTGAACAGTTGTATAGATGGTGGTCATTTTTCATGTTGAAGGTGATAAAATACTTTTTGTACTTGTCTTACTGCTATCTGAGTCTCAGTGTCAGAGGTCAGAAGCTCATAATGTCTGGTGGTTGCATTAGAATTCTTTCCTACAAGATATGGTCTGTTGTAGTTGAAAAGTGGAACTTTGCTTAAATCATAGACTTTTCCTTCTGTCTTTTGATTGTCATCTGTTGAGAGCTAAACATAGCAACTGGCAAGGTGGCCCATAGAGAATTTAACAGATTAAAAACAAATAATCTCTGAAACCCTGTATTCTAGCCCAGTTGTCTTTAACACTTTTGCCCTTTGGTGTTAGAGCTGTATTATATCCTGGGGAGATCTCTGTACATTTTTCTGCTCTTCAGCATTTTAACAGTTCCATTCCAACATCATTGCAACAACTGTTCAGTCCTCCCCATACCTCAAATTGTGGGTATTCTCCTTCGTCCCCAATTTTCATTGTATGTATACAGATTTCATCTTATCTGTCCCCTGGGCAGAGTGTTGGAAGGAAATGTGGGTCCCGAAGGGTTTAAGACTGGCCTGAAGTCTCAACCCTACTACTCCTCCATTAATGTTTAATTTTAAATAAGCAAACCCTGGCAGATGTTTTTGGTGCTGCACCCACTTCTCCTTGCCCTTGCGCTTCACTACCATTAGCCCTGTTTCCATCTGCCAGGCTCTGTATTCATTCATCTGTGGGCTTTCCTCTAGTCACTGAATTCTCTTTTGCCCAGAGGGCAGGCAGGAAATAAGAGGGAATTAATAACTCCTACCCGAGCACCCCTCGATCAAACGCTAATGAGAGTTGTTGTCTAAATACTCCAGGCCCATTGTTGCCTTGTAAGTGGGATAACTGTGGGATAAGCCTTCCTCACTGGCTTCCAGAGCCCCGCAGTTGCCCATGCTGGTGGTTGGCTTGATTGCGCACCTTTATTCCCTGCCTTTTCCTGTCTCACTTCCTCATTCCCTTGTTGCTGTTCATTTTACTTCCCAAATAAATTCCTTGCAGTTGGCTTAGGGTCTGCTTTGGGGAAGCCCATGCTGAGGCAATCATGGGAGCTTGATTTCCTCATCTTTTGAATGATTGTGTTTGATGAAGTTGGTCACTCCCCATCAGACATCATCTCTGTAATTATTGCTCGTTGGGTATCACTCACACCCATCAGTTCACATAAATTCTGAGTCTTTTTTGTTCAGATTAGTCTGTTGGTCTAAGACTCTGAACTGTCTTAGGCCACAGGTGATAGGGAAGAGCTCCGAAGTAGATAACTGGATCAAGTACATCCAGGACCTGTGCTTCCCCAACAGGCCTGGGACAAGGTGTGTAGCTTTGAGGCCAGAGCCTTCTGCTTCCTGACAAAGGGAGCCTGGACTCAGTTTTTCCTAAGTATGTAGAATTTTCCCCAGAATTCTTTTGTGGCATGTTCTCCCATCTATTGTATTAGTGTTGGTACCCCTTTGCATCCTCTCTCCAGCTTGCTCCTTAACCTAAGATGCAGTTCTTTGTCCAGAGGATCCAAATACTTTGTATACTTTGTATCCAAAGTACTTTCTAACCATGCATTTTCAATTAGGTTGCTTTGAGAGATCTTTGATATTTGATGGCTTTTCTCATTTATTTTTTGGCCATCACCACTATTTGCACTAATTGTTCTGAAGTTTTACTTGTCCTGCTTCGGTGTTTATTAGCAGGGTAAATGTTAGCTCCACATTCTACAATAAAACCACAGGGAAAACATGTTGGTCTAGGATATTGGTTTGCAGTCTTCTATCTTTATTTTCTGTCTGCTTAGCATTCACAGATATCCCCATTATTGCTTTTACTGGTGCTCACATCACAAAGGATCTTCCGTTATATGCAGTCACTCTCAAGGTGGGTGCTGGCAGGTCAGGAATGTGGCTGAGACCAACTGGTTGGGAGAAATCGGAGATTTACCTATAGAGCCCCTTTACTGAACAGAGGAGAAGAAAGATAAACTGAGATGTTTGATAGGCAGTTACAGTGTGGTAGGTATGGCTGAACTCTGCTCTTTGGATGTTTGTGAGGCAGGAAGGGCCATCCTTCAACCCAGCCCAGTGGTCTCTGTAAGTCACTGATTCTCTGTGTTCAGCCTCTGCCTATCAAAAATTTTCAAGCAGTCTCTGTTTCCTGACCTGAACCCTAACCAATACAGATGGGCTGAAGCTAAAACTTGGGACTTTGAAGGCTAAAAAGAAGCAGCATGATAGTCAGCAGGCCTGCAGGTGCACACACTACTCAAGATTTGCCAGCCATAAGCAAGCAGGGCAAATGCTAATCAAGGTACAGAATAGCTAATGTTTTAGCTCTTGAGGTCCTATTTCTCAGACCTCCTCCTAGTTCCTCTGAATATTCCTCCACCTAGGATGGCAGTGGGACAGTTCTCTGTTGAGTACCACATCAGTCCTAACTCAGTGCTTTGAAACAGGTACCATTTTATTTTTCCTCCCACCCGAACTTTGGAAAAGTAGGATGATGATTTGCCCACTGCTTCTGACTTCCCTGTAGTGCAGTAAAAAGAAAACAATGAGGTCCTAATTTGCTGCAGCACAGTGAGATGGCAGAGGGTGTGCATGCTGGAGGAAGCCACGGTCCCTGCCCTCAGGTCTACAGTTGGCCACTGAGGCACACATTCCCACTTCCTGTGTTCCATTCATTATGTTAATTTTCCACCAAGCTCCCGCCCCACCTCTGCCAATTATTTTTGTTTCAACCTTCTAATTACAACATTATATGACCATTCAGACTGGTACTAATTAAATCATTACTTAATTCACAAAGTGTGCGATAATGCTAATGCTTCTTGTCAGCTGAAATTGCAACATGGCACCTACTTTTTTCCTTCTCTGTAGATGGGTGGGGTGGGGGTGGGAGGCAGATTGTGCTTCTACCAAACAACCTTTGCGGCTCTCCTGATATCTGGCTGACCATCATCCAGACCCTACTCTTCTGAAAATGGAAAATCAATGTAGTAGACCTAACAGTGTATACCTGCAGTTCATAACTGTCATTTAAAATTATCCTGACTTCTCTATGAAGAAAGTCTTGATAGTGAAAAATAGTGTTAAGATTTAGAGTACTATTTGCTGCCATATTTTCTTGTCACTTTGTTCTTCATATTATTTTTAACACAGTAAAACAGTAGCTTGTCTCTTTTTCTCATATTTAAAACAGATTTGTTTTCCACTCAATTAGACTTGTGATCACGAGAACACAAAGTAGTATTTTTCTCCTTCTGGAGAGAGACATACCGTATGATGGGCAAATTGTCAGGAATAATTACACCAAATGATGGAATAAAATCCAATGGAAAACATCTTTCTCCTTGCTAGTGATACATTTTTATTTAAGACACAATGAGCATCAAGCAAATTTATGACAAGGTGAAATTGACAAGTGGCCCTCTGCCATGATTTTACTTTTAATTGCTAGTAAACTAATTAGCCAGAACAACATGTTGTATAATCCACAAAACTGTCGCTCATGTATTCTCCAATAAAATGAGATATATGATGTGGAAAAATTCTCCTTTAAGAGGTAGCCAAAAAAAAAAAAAAATTACTTTGAGAAATCTAATTGTAAAAACATCATAGAGTGAATGGCTTCCTTTCACCCGTGGACTAGCATTTATATGTAACATTTGCTTTGGGATTTGAATAGGAGTTAACAAAGACAAAAAAACAAGATAACTTTTTTCCTCTTTCCAGACCAAATTGTGGATCAAAATAAGCAACTACTTCCTTAAATATAATTAAGTTTCCTTTGGTTGAGTCATCTCTAAGACTGACAGGCAATAATTTCTGTAGCACAAGGCTTGAATGTTATCTATAAAGGGACCAGTAATAAATATTTTGGACTGTGTGGGCCATACAGTCTCTGTCACAGCTCTTCAGCTTTGATTTCATAGTGCAACAGCAGCCACAGACAATTACACAAATAAGAGCATCAATCTTCCAATAAAACTATTATGGGCACAAAATTTGAATTTAATATAATTTTCACTTATTGCAAAATATTCTTTTGGACTTTATTTAGCCATTTAGTTCATGGGCTGTACAAAGACTGGTGATGGGTTGGATCTGGCCCACAGGCTGGTTTCCAGCCCTTGCGTCTGTGCCTGCTTCATGCCAGATAGAGTCATGAGTTAGTTCTTCACTATCTGCTGTGTGCCAGACAGGGTGCAAAGTAAGCACTGTTGGCTGTTCAGAAATCCTAAGAGCAGAGTCTCTGCCCTGAAGAAGCTTACAGTTGAACTGGAAAGGACACAGAGGCAGGCCTAAGAGACACAGTATTCAGTGTTACCTAGTAAATATCACTCTGTGAGAAAAGCTACCATTGACCTACAGGTTTAGAAGAGAAACATGACTTCAGCTGACAAAGACGCTCTGCTGAGACCTGACCTCGTTAAGTAAGGATGCAATGAAATGATGGGATTTCAACTGGACCATGAAGAATAAGGCTGGAGACCTTTAGAAAGAGAGATCAAGGGCATAATGCCTTCTTTTGGGGTTGGGGGTGTGGGGGGTGGAGGGACATATAACTGACGGTGGTGAAAACATCAACCATGAGTCAGTTTTTCTGATTGTCTTATTCCCTCATTCATTCCTTCATTTCATCTCATTGTGAAAATTTCAAACATATAGCAAAGTTATAAAGAATTTTATAGTTAATACCAAATACCCACCACCTAGAGCCTGGATTAACGTTTTACTACAATTGATTTATCCTTCTGTCTGTGCCTTTTTTAAGAGAGAGGGATGTGAGAGTGAGTGGCGGGGGGCGGGGGGTAGACAGGAGAGGGAGATAGAGAATCCTAAGCAAGCACCATGCCCAATGTGGAGCCTGACTTGGGGCTCAGTCTCACAACCCTGAGATCATGACCTGAGCTGTAATCCGGAGTTGGATGTTTAACCAACTGATCCACCAAGGCTCCCCGCTGTCCATGCATTTTATTTTTTATTTATGTCAGAATTTCAGATAGCAGGTATTTTTCTCATAAATATTTAAGTATGCATATAGTTAATTAGAATTTAATATTCATTTGTAGTTTTTCTTTTGATAAAAGTTACATACAGTGAAGTGTACCAACATGAAGTGTGCATTCTCTGAGATTTGACAAGGCTTGTCCCTATGAAACCTAAATCCCTGTCAAGATACATAGTGTTCTCATCATCCCAGAAAGTTCTTCCCAGTAGTCCTTGCCCCCACCTCACCCCTAGAGGAATAACTGTGCTGATTTTTTCTGCTATAGGTGAGTTTTGCCTATTCTGGAATTTCATATAAATGGAATAATAGAGAACGTGTCATTGGGTTTGGACCCTTTGTCGTCGCTTATTTAGTCTCTACTAGCTTGGTTGTAGCATTCTTAGAAGTGGAAGGATCTAAAGGCAGTTACTTTCCCAAGAGGAAAGTATACTCTTGAGTGCAAAGTAATGTTCTAGTAACAAAACAGCAATTTTGTTCAATTTCATATATATTATATTTAATTATTATTTTTTTAAGATTTTATTTATTTATTCATGAAAGACACACACACACACACACACACACAGAGGCAGAGACACAGGCCAGAAGGAGAAGCAGGCTCCATGCAGGGAGCCTGATGTGGGACTGGATCCTGGAACTCCAGGATCACACCCTGGGCCAAAGGCAGGCGCTAAACCACTGAGCCACCCAGAGAGCCCCCTATATTTAATTATTATAAAAGCAAATGACCTGTGGATTAAATTTTTCACATTAACATTTCTTAAATGTCTGTTAATGTACATCATTTCCTATATTTCATGTTATTTAATGAGTCTTTGCAATAACTATTATTTTCAGGAAATGACGCTGAGGCAAGGGGTTGAAGTAGCTAAATCCCATTATTTCTTAACTTTTTCTTTTACCACTTCAGGTGTCAGTTGGGAACTGGGGGTAGCAAAGGTCAGAACAGGTGTTTCTGTGGGTGAGTCATCTTGGAGCTGCTTTCTTACCAAGAAATGGGTAGACAATAAAAGTGCAAGTGTTCAGGAGGAATGTGCAGAATTGTTTTTCTGTTGTAAAGGAGAGAAGAGAAGTAGACAATTCAGGGCTACATTTACCATTTATGATTAAAGTGTGGATCTCCTTTCCTGAAGTATAGCGTGGAAAGTTAGGAATTCAGAGTGAAGGACAACCCTCTCTTCTTTACTGGAGGACTGTAACTGGTGGAGTTATATTTATTTAAGCATCTCAGGATACCTTGTGAGCATCAAATCCTTAAGTCACTTAATTCCACTACAGTGTTGGGAAATTATTCTGTGAATTTTGCAGTTCATGATTCTGCTTTAAAGTTCGGAGCAGGGATCCCTGGGTGGCGCAGCGGTTTAGCGCCTGCCTTTGGCCCAGGGCGTGATCCTGGAGACCCGGGATCAAATCCCACGTCGGGCTCGTCGGGCTCCCTGCATGGATCCTGCTTCTCTCTCTGCCTGTGTCTCTGCCTCTTTCTCTCTCTCTCTCTCTCTCTCTCTCTCTCTCTCTCTCTGTGACTATCATGAATAAATAAATAAAATCTTTAAAAAAAATAAAAAATAAAAAAAAATAAAGTTTGGAGCAAGTCAAGTACAGTAGACCTGAAGAGGAGAACCTGCTTTTATGGTTCAAAGTGGAATGTTTCTGTTTATCTTCTGACCAGCTTATAAAATATTTGAATGTTATTTGCTGTAATTTATGGTACTATTTCTGCGACTGGAAATATGTATTATCATTGTTATTCATGGTTAAAATAGCATCGTTATAACATTGAACTCCATATACATTGGTGACACATGTGGGCAAAGTTAGGCAACATTTAATGCCATTTGAGAAGCAGTTTACATTCTTTGGACTTAGTCTTTTACACAGACTTGGTCTTCATTGTTAGTTGAAAGTCTGTGTGTTTCCCATTATAAACAATTTCTGTATTAAGTCTTGGATTTAAGGGGGGAATTTCTACTCCTTTTAAAATAACTGTGGTCAGCAATTAATAAAAGACCAGAGCAATATTGTAGCAAGTCAGTGTTTCCTTTTGGGTTTACTGTGTCCAGATGCAAAGGAAAAAAATAGAATCACTTAGTTTAGTTTTGTTTTGTTTGAAGTATCTGAGTCTGTCTCTCTTCCTCATTTTCCTCAAAACAGTTTTTAAAAATCAATTTAGGAAATCTTCTCCAAAGTACTGAACTAGCATGATTTCAGCAGTTAAGTTTCCTAAAAAGTTTGTTTAGAAATGTTGTGTTCAGTGCTTGAATTTGTTTTCTAGCATTCTGGATGGGTGGTTGTCCAGCCTAAAGGAGAACTGAATCTATCCCACATCCCAGGAGCTTTCTCACATAATAATAGCTCATAATCCATTCTGGTACTTTAGATGTTGAAAAGCCTATGAAATTCTACAAGGCAGCTGCCAGTGGAATTTAGGGCTTGCAAGCTTGGAGGAATGTTGGTCCTTTATCATTTTAGAAGGTTTAAAAAAACAAAAAAAAAAAGGTTTAGATGTAGTTGTTAGTTTACTAATTAGCAATGTTATTTTGTAGCAAAACAAAAACAACAAAGCATCAAAAAACATTAATTATCACACAGGGTATTAATTTAAGGAAGATTATGACACTTGAAAAATTATTTGAAAAAATGATTGTGTTATGAACTTTTTTCGTTCTTTTTTTTCCTCAAGTTAACACCAACATAAAATGGCTGTGTTCATGTAATTTCTTTTCTCAATTTGGTTCAAGACTTGTATAGCTCCCAGTGGTAGATTTTGCAGTTGTATTGCATGATTAAAGTGTCCATCAAAACCGTACAGTTGGTAAACAGTATTAAAAATCCATCTCCAAAAAAAAAATCCATCTCCAGCTTCTGTAAAATGTATAGAGAGCTATGAACACTAGAAGAAATGGAAATATTTTAATTAACTCAAGTAGGACTAATCAAAGCAAAGCAGCCAGTTTATTCAATTGAACATGTAAATGTCTATTCATCCATGACATGGCTGAACATTTATGTCATCTATTAAAAGCTATTCTGTTGCTTGTATGAGTATAAGCTATTGTTCAACACGGAACTGAATCCCGCAGAGGCTTGCCCACCTCTTTTAAAAATTACATGTCATAAATTATTTCCTTAACATCCTTTCTTCTGCATTCAGTTCACTTCAAATAACCCAACTTCGTTCATGAAGGAATGAAGATTTGGATACCTTGATTCAGTCACCCTGCCATCCTCTCTTTCCTTTGAAGGAATTTTACCTTCTTCCTTTCTTCATACTAAGGCTTAGTAGCTGCTTATGCTCTGGGAACTGGTCTGAGTATGTTTTATGCATCATTCAGTCCTAGCAACAATATCATTTCTCCCATTGTACAGATGAAGATAGGTATGCAAAATGTTGTGTGCTGGTACAGGTAGTAACTCGGAAGGGAACACATGTCTCGGAATATCCATTGTGTTGAAATGATTTAAATTGTGCCAAAGGTGATGGCCATTTGGCACCAGGAAGAAATTCCTCAACTGAATAGATGCTTCAAGAATCCTTTTAAGTGAGTACAGCTAAAAGGAGTTTGGGTAAAGGTGGTTTCCTGGGATTTTTAGCACCATTAAGACATCTAAAAACAGTCTGTATAAAAATCCCGTTTGTTTTATTTTGTTTTGGCTTTTCTGTGTGAATTTGTTGCATTCTTGAGGCGGGCATTTAACTAGATGGCTGTTTGCAGAGCCTTTCAGTACATTTAATGCAATCTTCAATGTGTATAAGAAGTAGAAACTGGGCAGCCCCTGTGGTGCAGTGGTTTAGCGCAGCCTGTAGCGCAGGGTGTGATCCTGGAGACACAGGATCGAGTCCCAGGTCGGGCTCCCTGCATGGACCCTGCTTCTCCCTCTCCCTGTGTCTCTGCCTCTCTCTGTGTCTCTCATGAATAAACAAATAAAATCTTTAAAAAAAAAAAAAAGGAGAAACTTAATGACTCTTTTTAATCTTAAATTATTTTCATTCTACAAATAAGTAGAAAATAGGACTAAATCCTTATATTCTTGCCATTCTAACATAATGATACTTTTTGGCCTGTTTCTTTCTAGTCATTTTATTCATGCAGTAACAAAAACAAAAACTGGGGGCACCTGGGTGGCACAGTTGGTTAAGCGTCTGCCTTTGGCTCAGGTCATGATCTCAGGGTCCTGGGATTGAGCCCGGTTCAGGCTCCCTGCTCAGTGGGGAGTCTGACTCTCTCTCTCCCTTTGCCCCTCCCCTCCTCACTCTCTCAGATGAACAAAATCTTAAAAAACATAAACCAAAAACCCATGGTGGGCATAATATAACATACAGAGGAGTTGAATCACTATGTTGTACTACTGGAAATAATGTTAACATTGTGTGTCAGCTGTACTCAAAAAAGTAAAAAATAAATAAAAGGTCATTTATCAGTAAGACACCTTTATTGAATTATAATGTATATGCCATAAAATCTACCCACGTTAAGTGTCTAATTAAATGAGCTCTAATAAATTTACAGAGTTGGAGAACCATCCCCATAATCCAGTATTAGCACATTAGCATCTCCCCAAACTTCATCCTCATTTTCTAGTTTCTTAAGATGGAAGCTTTTATTACTGGTTTGCTCTTTCTTCTTTTTGGGCATAAGTATGCATAGCACCACTTTAGCTGAAGCCCATAAATTCTGATAAATTGTGTCTTTATTTTCATTCAACTCAAAATATTCTCAAATTTTTTATGTGGTTCCTTCTCTGACCCACGGGATATTTAGAAGTATGTTGAATTGTTTCAAAATATTTGTAGACTTTCCGAATTTCCTTTTGTTTTTATTTCTAATTAGCAATATAGAAAATACACCTTTTTGTGTTTTCATCCCTTTTATTGAAATTCCCTTCAGTCCTTATCAATAAGTATCTATTGATACTGATTATATAGCTCACACATAATCTATCCTGGATTATATACAATATGCACCTGAAAAGAATGTATACTCTTTTGTTTTGGGGTATTCTATATGTGTCAGTTGAGTCAATTTGGTAGATAGTGTCTGTCTAGGTATTTTTCCATATTTAGAGTGGATTTTGAAATGTTGGCTTATTCATATCTCAGCTCTGTCAGTTTTGGCTCTGTATTTTGGGGCTTTGTTAGGTGTGTATGTATATGTGTATAAGCATTAAATTTCTTGATGGATGTCTTCTTTTATCATTATAAAATGTCCCTCTTTGTCTCTATTAACAATTTTGGTTTAAATTATATTTTGTCTGATAGTATACTCTCTCCAGCTATTTTATGTTTATTGTTTCTTCTGTATTTCTTTTTAAATCATTCTTTCAATTTATATTTGAATCTAAACTGTGCTTTTCATAAATAGCATATACTTGGATTTTTTTTACATCATCTAACAATCTCTTCCTTTCGAGTTTTAATCTATTCATGTTTAATATTACCATTGATATGGTTGGATTTATGTCTCCACTTTAATTTCTTTGCTGGTTTTACTATATTGCTGGATGGTTTTCTGAGTGGTTGCTCTAGGGTTGAAAATATGTATCATACTTCTCACAATCCATTTTAGCTTAACACTAACTTAATTGCAGCAGCATGTACAAACTTAACTTCAGTATAGTTCCATGTCACCTTCCTTTGTGCTATTATTATATGTTACCTCAGTATATCTTATAAACCCAACAATACAGTGTTTTAATTGTTTTATGAAACCTATCTTTCAATGAAGAAAGGAGAAAATATGTTTATGAAATAAAAATATATACATACATACATACATACATAAAAATCTATACCATTTCCATTACTCTTCATTTCTTCCTGTATGTTTGAGTCATGCCTGGTATCATTTCTTTGGTCCACTGGAGCTCCATTACCTCCCTCCTTCCTTTGTGCTATTATTATTATACATGATATATGATCTTTGATACAATTTTATAATTACTGTTTTATGAAGTCTTCTGAATTCAGAGAAGAAAAGACAAAAATTAAACTTACATAGTCTGTGAAATTATCTACGTAATTAACTTTACCAAGTGTTCCCATGAGGATTAGACTTACTGACTATTTTCATTTCTTTTCATCCTGACAAAATTTGATTCTTTTTAATAATTTCTCTATATTGATACTCTCTATTTGATGAATCATGACATCATACTTTAATTATTTAAATACTTTTGAAAAAGTCTTTAACATATTTATAATAGCTGCTTTGAAATCCTTATCTGCTGAGTCCAACATCTGGGCCTCCTCAGAGTTAGTTTCTATTAACTGCTTTTTCTTTTGTGTGTGGGTTAATGTCTAATTTTTCTTTATGTCTCATAATTTTCTGCTGAAGATTAGACATTGTAGATAATATAGCAGCTCTGCGGTCATTCCTGTTTTATTTGGATTTTTAGTTTCTCATGTGGACTAGTTTTCGTAGAGCACGTTTCCTTCATAAGGTGTGACCCCTTATGTCTCTGTGTTGTCCTCCTGCTCTGCTCCACTTCTCTACCCTGGTAATTATTTAACTCTACCTTCCTAGAAATCATCTAGGGTCAAGTAGCTTAGTGCCTAACAGAAGACTGGTCTGAGTGCTTGCGCAGTTTGAGCTCAGTGCTTTGAACCACTAAATCACAGTGTTTCATTTTTTTCTGATGGATCTGTGGAGTTTGGAGAATGAATCACAGTTCAGCCAATTTACAAATCTGTCTTAAATTCTACTCTCTGTGTTGATAAGTTCTCATGCTCAGCAGGGATAGTTTGCTAGGGCTTTCTCCAGTCTCTCCTGACTATGTGCATCATTTTGTAGGTATTTGTTCAGTCTTCCATACCACCAGAGATAAGTAGGATCTTATCAAGGCTCTCTTTCATTCCATGGATTCCCTATTAATTTTCTGGCTAGTCTGCCAGTTTGTTGCTTACTCTAATCAGTAATGATTTCAGGATAGCTGCAATGTCATCCTTCCCTGATTGTTTGCTGAGATCACTTTTGTTTTTTTGATGCCCTGGACATAGAATTTTCCATGTTCTGCTCCAAATAAAATCAGTCCCGAAGCAGCAGGACCTTGATCGTCACAGCTTGCCTACCTGACAGCGCTTCTGCCTCGTGGAGCTGGAGGAAGGGTGGGATGTGGGAGTAGCACCAAGTTAAAGTTTACAGACTCTCACTGTTCTTACTAAGGTTCACTAACTTTCATTGAGTAAATATTTCTCAATTTGTTATATTTCAATTTTATATGTCAATTTCAATGTCCTTATGAGGGTGTTTTTGACAGTTTTGTTCAGTTTTGTTGTTTCTTATTGTCATGAGGGTTTGACAGGTGGATCATTCAACCATTCCAGAAGTTCTTCTCTCTTGAGTTTTTGTTGTTGTTTAAAAACATACATACTTCAAAGTAAACATATTGCCATGGTCTGAATGTTTGTGATTCCTGCAAATTCATATGTCAGAACTCCAGTACCCAATGTGAGGATTTTAGTAAGTGAGACCTTTGGGTGGTAAGTAGGTCATGAAGATGGAGCCTTAATGAATGGGATTAATGGTTTCATAAAAGAGATCTCACAGAGCTCCCTATCCTCTTCCACCATATGAGGATACAGTGAGGGTCAGCAGTCTCCAATGTGGAAGAGGACCCTTGCTACAAATCATGCTGGCACTCTACCTCGGACTGCCAGCCTCCAGAACTGTAGATGATAAATTTTTGCTGTTGAATGGATTCATTCATTCTGTGACATTTTATGCAACAGCCCAAATGGTCTGACACTAATCTTAAGTGTACAGCTCAATGGCATGTTACATAGGAAAACATCCTTGTCATCAGTAGCTAGATCAAGATGTAGAAACATATCCAGCACCTCTTCAGCTTCCTTTCCTAGTCTCTACCCCATCCCAGAGTTAGCTGCTCTTCTCACTTCTGTCATTTTATATTAATTTTTCCTGTCTTTAAATTTAATATGAATGAAATTTTACAATATTTACTCTTCTGTTTCTGGCTTCTTTCATGCATCATAACATCCTCCAAGAGTCATCCATGTATTTTGGATGTAGCAGGGATTTGTGGGGGTTTTTTAAGGTTATTTATTTTAAATAGAGAGGGAGTGTTGGAGCAAGAGAGGAAGGGCAGAGGGAGAGAGAGAATCTTAAGCAGATTCATTGTTGAATGCAGAGCCTGTGTAGGGCTTGATCCCACAACCCTCAAAATCGTGATCTGAGCCAAAATCAAAACTTGGATGCTTAACCGACTGAACCACCCAGCCACTTTGGGATTTGTTATTTTTTTAATTGCTATGCAATATTTTATCTGTGAATATGCCACAGTTTTCTCATTGGTAGACATTTTGGGTTGTTTCTGGTTTGGGGCTGTTATTAATAAAGCTGTGATGAACATTCTTCTGTATTTTTGTGAACATAAATGTGTATAATTTTAACATGTTCAAAAAACATAATGAATGTGTAATTTTGGCTTTCTTAAGGTTAGTATTATGTCAAGTATTTTTTCTTGATTTTATCACTGTCATCATAAATGCCATTAGTATTTTTATAATATTTTTTCAGGTGAGTATACAGTGAACAAAGTGACATCTTAAAAATATTAGTCAGAAGCCTATATTTAATAATGAATCATGACAACACAGGCAGCTCTTGGTGCTCAATGAATATTTGTTTTCATTTTTTTTTAAATTACAGAATCTTAAGTTTTTTAAAAAACAGTATTTGACTGGTTCAAGTTTAAACAAAACATAATTGCTTTTTCAACCCCTTTACATGTTCCATAACATCATGAGATTCAAATATCATTAGTATTACTTTTTTGGTAGGCCAAAACAGGAATTACTAGGAGCATTGGTCTCATAAATGTGCATTTGTATAATTTTTTCCCATATTTTATATTGAATGGGAGATAGAGGAAACCATGTAACCTTCCACATCTAGCTTAAAGAACTGAATCCTCTTATATAAGACTAGTGGTGTTACTGCTTTTCCACCTCTTTTCTGCCCTCCCTCCCATGTACACTAAGCCTCATGCACTGATGCTTATGTGAGTATGAGCCAGTCTCAGTGTCCAGGGACCCTTCTCCATGTGGTACTTGGAAATGTGTTTGCCTGAGGCAAGGGTCAGGTGCAGGAATTGTATACTTCTTTCTTAACTTGATGGTGGTTTTTCTTCTCAAAAACTGCTGAGACTTGCAGTGGGTCATATGAGCTGTGAAGGACACGAGGATGCTAGGAGGGAAAGGAAGTGCATAACGGACCCCACACAATTGTGCCCATGGCCCCAGGTCTGCTGAGTTTAAGGCACAATTGCAGGCAGACACATTTGCCTAGTTTGACCTTTGGCTTTTATCTGATGTATGTTGTCCCATTAACAGTGTACCTTGCATCTCAGCTTTCATACAGACAAGGGTCTAATTTTGGACAGTCTTTTCTCCTTTTTTTTGATGTTAAAGCTAATCAAGCCTTTGGCTGTGAGAAGACCATAAGAGACACCAAGCCTGAATTTTCCATTGCCAGGAAAGGGATGCTAAGTATCCAGCAGGCATGAACTAAGAGCTCAGTCACGAAATGGCATTTTAGCCCTGATCAGCTCTACCGCAGAGAGGGATATGTGGTTAGTGTCTACTGCTTCATCTCTCTTGATTGTCAGAAAGATGCCATTGTCCACAAGGTGGACCACAACGAGAGGGTGTTCAAACAGGAAGAGAAAACCAGGCTCATGGCCTGTAGTCTTCACAAATGAATTCTGTCATGTGATGCTGTGGTTTTCTTGATAGAAATTCTAGCCAGGATATGAGCATTTAAGTCACATTTGCTGATCAGATATCATAGGTATCTGTGCTTTTTAAGTAGGCTGTTTTTCTGATACTTGGGTCATTATTATGGGAACTGATATATATTAATGAACAAATAGCATATTAATTTATGTTATAAGTGTTTAAACTCTAGAATGGATACCACATGGGCAGAGCACATGTTAAGACTTTTTAGGTGTTGGGATGGTTGTATTTCTCTAGCACTGATATTTCTTGAATGTTGTTCATATTTCTGTTTACTTCCTTGTGAAAACTTTATTGCTTCTGTTTTCTCTGTGTTTTATTCTTCACTGTGAGCTCTGTGTCCTCTTTTACACTCCCTTGCTCCTCTAGCTAATAAGAATCTTAATAACAATAGCTACAAACATTTACTGTGTGATTACATATGTATTAGATGCTGCACTGGTTACTTTTATGTGTACTTTTTGCTTTTGCTGTTAACAGTTCTGTGGCATTTTTAATAAACATTTTGTAGATGAGGAAACCCAGACTATGTTGCTCCTTCCCTTTCTGAGTATAAAGTCAGCCCTTCTCTTCCAGCTGAGATGGTAACCTTGTGCTCCCATTCAGCAACACAGGCTCACGTAGATTTACATTTGCTGCTGGGCCTTGTGGGTGCCAGTCCCTCGGAAGTTGTTCTGCTAAAGGCCTAAAACAGGAGTCCCCTTCTTGGAGATACCATGCAGCAGCTGTACTACTTGTCCAGGGAGCTTCATACCTGGAATGTTGATCCTCACAGAGAATATTTGGAAGAAACAAGGGGCAAAGGCTGTGAATCTCCTTATTGCCCTACAGCAGGGCAGCTTATGTCCTCAGAGTGATGGGCATATGCCTTTGCTGGCAAAGGACAAGTATGGTTCTCTCCTCATGGTTGCAGAGAATATTCACATTAAAGATTCATTAGCTTACATTACAGATTGAAGGGCTTTCCCCCAAATCCACCAATTATAAAGGTTCAGTGTACCAGTGATTTGGAGCAAAACAGCCTCTGTATTGAGTGGGTATGTGGACATGTAAAGCTGTTTGAAGCTTTCTGAATGCACATTACTGTGTAATAGCAGGAGGGGCTCATAGGTTGTGTCCTTGTCATTTACTTCATCTTCCCTGTGCCACCTCTTATTGTTACTTAAGAGCTAAAACTCATCTATATTTTAGAAGGGTGTTCTGTTTTTGTTACTAGACATGAAAGCAGGATAGGATACTGACCTTGCACCTTGTCATGTTTCCATCACCTGGCAAAGAAACCAACACCTAGCAGTAGGTATTTAGCATGGTGCCCAACACACAGTAGGTAGTTGACAGACATTCTGTTGATCATTCTGAGGGTGACTGACTACCTCAGCTCTTCTCTATTTGTAGGTTAATTGGAAACTGATAGCTGAACACATTGTGTTTGGAGATGCTTTGGTGGTTAGAGATGCTTACTGCTCAGAGTAAAGTATAAACTCTTCTCCTCCCTCCCCCCCAATTCGAACAGACCTTAATGTGACTCTTCTTACAATGTGATCTTTCTCAGTGAGAACAAGTGGAGGTAAGCAGGGAGGGTGACTGAGCTGCCATGGGTACCAGAGAGAAAAGCAAGGAAGAAAATAGCTAGGACCCCAGTAGCAAGTAAAAGAAAAGAACTTGAAATAAACATGGGCCAGAATTAAGGGAAAGAACAAAAAAAAAAAAAAAAAAAAAAAAAACAAAAAACAAAGAACTGAAAATGATAAAAGAAGAGAATGCATTAATGATTCCTGAATTATCTTTAATATGTTTTTGGTTTTATAATTCACATGGTAGAGGAGAAAGTCCTAGTAGTCCTGCTTGGACCTGCTTAGCAATTTCAGAATTGTTCATTTTCCTTCAAGGAATTTCTGTAACTTTTCTTCTCTGGTGGCTCTGCCTTTCATCCTCACTAAGGCCATTTGTTCATTCTCTTCTCTCTCTCTCTCTCCCTCTCTTCAGGGGGCTGAGAAGCTCAGCTGCTCCTTATTTGCATTTTTACATTGTACTGCTTGGTAAGCTTTCATATGAAAACAGGTTTCAGAAATAAAAATAAACGTTGGAAAACACGAGTGAAACAGAAAGAACTCTTGATAGAAATTCTGTCTGATGGGATGGAGTAGTCATGAGCTTTTTGCTTCATCTCTGAGACACTTTATTTTTTCCATCAGTAAATTAAAGACCTTGAGCTTTACATAATAATCTCTAAGAATCTTCCTTGTTCTTATATTTTTAATAAAGTTATCTGCAAGAACAGAACATAGAGAAGTAGGTAATTCACGTATCTGCTTTGTTCACTGTTCTGCACACTTCATATGCATTATCCTTCCAACAACCCCCTTCTTAGGAGTGGAGACTGAGACTCAAAGGGATTATTACTTCCCAAATGTAACAGAGCATACCTGTGTTCCCTCTCCCATACCATGATGTTGCCCTGTGAGCCAAGCCACAGTACACCAGAGAAAACAAAAATATAAGATGGAAGAATATGTTGAGATCACTTCACATGGGCTTCTACTCAGACGTAAATAACTTAAGAGGGGCCCTCCCTGACTCTGCCTCTCCAGATTACTCTCTGAATGTTAAACCTGGTTCTAGTTTTGCATAGCTCTTGTCACTATTTGCATTAGTTTGTATTCTTTGCCACCAACAGGGACTAGAGTGTAAGACACATGGAAGCAAGGTTCGTGCCATATACCTACTTAATCCCCTGTGTCCAGAGTAGTGTATAGTACAGTGATGCTCAATAAATAATTGTTGACTGAACATAGATTATAAAAATCCCTAGAAAATTTTAAAGGATGAGCTCATTCCTAGAAATTGCATTTGTAGTTTTGCTGTTTTCCTCTTGGTTTTCAAAACCACAATACCCATTGTTCATATCTATAATGAGATGATGTAGTATTTGTCCTTGTTCCAGTGAACATGGCAGCTTGTACAGTTTCATTGGTGAGCGTATGTGGTCTAATGTACTTTCGGCAATGGAGTGAATGAACATCTGTGGAACTGAAAAGCAGTTTTCACCCTCTTTAGAAAGTTAGGTTAACACTGTCTTCTCAATAAAAGGTACATACTTTTTCTCATTGATGCTTATTATTTTTAAAAAGATTTTATTCATTTTTTGCAGGGGAGAGCATGTGAGTTTAAGCATGGGGAGGGGCAGAGGGAAAAGGAGAAGCAATCCCAGGGCTCAATCCCAGGACCTTGAGATCATGACCTAAGCTGAAGGCAGATGCTTAGCCAACTGAGCCACCCAGGCGCCCCATCATTGATGCTTATTCTAAGCCTCTTGATCCTGATCTCCTTCTGTATGTTGCAATTTTCAAGAATGAGGAAGAAATGAATCTCAGACTGTTTCCTTCAGAGCAGTGACTATTCTCTGTATCAACAAGTGTTTTGTATCCTCAATGAAAACTCTTACTCTCCCCCCACTTTCATCTTCTGTTTGGTTTTACAAGTATAAACAAGTTTTGGCAAGTGTTGGGGGCTCACCTGATGTATAACAATGCACCTTTTAATACATTCACTCGCTGTAGCTCCACTCTCTCTGTTTTTCCCTTGTCCAGCATACACCATGTTGCTCTCCCCTCCATGTCTCCTACGTTGACAGAGAGCTGTGCATACAGACTTACCACCCAGGCTAATGTATGTGGAGAAAGGGGCCTACAGAGTACTAATTTTTACTCCAGTGTTCCCTGAACTGCTCTGATTAAGCCTAAGTCTTAACTCATACTTCATTGTAGTATTAGCTCAGTACAGTTATTTCTAGTTATTGGTGTGGAATTTCAGAAACTGAAGATATTTAGAGCCCATGAGGGTCTACCCATTCATATTTAGATGAAAGACTGAGGCCCAGGGAGGGTCTTGTACAAGATTCTAGGCCCCTTGAGGATGGCGACAATCTAATTCACTTTTATGACATCCATGCCTGTAAGAGAGTCTGCACATAACAGGTGCTCAAGAACTGTGTTTGCATTTTCGAGGTCATACAAGTACTGATGGCTGAGCTAGAATTTGAACCCGTGTCTCTGAGTTACTTGTCCATTGTCGTTTCCACAATTATCTCATTGTAGCTTAAATTGGGTAGTCAGTTTTCAGTCTTTTAAAACACAATTACCTTACTATTCATCTCTGGTAAACAAACAGCAGCTGTCCCTCATTGGCATGGCTGCAGTTTCACTACTGAGCAATTCTAGAAACTGCCACTATTAACCATTCTGCTAAAAGGAGGACTCTTCTACTCACATGATATCCTGGCTGTGTCCAAAGTGTAATATTTAATTGCATTTTCTTAATCTTTACCACTGTATTGCTAAGCTTTCTAATACCTTCAAAATACCAAATCTCAGGCTTATCCTAATTAAAGAATCTCAATTTAATCCATATTGCATGACAATTCAATTTGTTGATTGCTTTTTCTCCCCCTCTTTGTGAAATTCCCGTCAAATGTATTAATTCAACATGATGAATCCTGTATTCAACCCACTGGAGTGAATAATTAAAATTAGCTGATAAAACTTTCAGCAGAATTACTTTGTGAAATTGCTGAACAGATGTGTCATTTTAATGAAAATCCACAGACAAGCTCCTTCTCCCCCTCGGCAGGATAAAAATATTATCCCCTCGGCACATACTTAATTTGGTGGTAAATACACTCGGAGCGATTGCTGGAAGGGAAGAAAAAGCAACTTGTCACACTTAGTAACTTGATTTTTCCCCAGCATGCAGTAACAGCTATCTACAGTAATTCATAGTGCTCTATTGTTGCTGCAAGTCCCAAAGAGAACTTATTAAAATGCAATAATCTCCTATTTAAACAGAAACAATAACCATTAAATTTCCTGTGGATCCAAAATTGAGCACAAGCCCCATCTGGTAAGAGTGATTAGAGGCCTGATGAGGGAATTTAATTTGCAACATTCAAAGACTAAATCTGAGCAGATCTTGTCACCTGGGACTTGAATGCTGCTTGCCGTCTTCTTAAAAAATCTCGACCTAAACTGAAAATGGAATGTAGAAGTGAAAATGTTACCCATGGGTTCGCCCCCAACAGGATTGCGTTTCATGATGTCTCCAGAAGGCCTGGCAAGCAGTGGGGTTTTCTGGCCATCCACCTTGTCTTGGTTGGTGTGGCCTTAAGGGGCAGCCATGGGCCATGCCACCACCTCCAACAGTCCCTCTGAGTCTCTACTGTGGCCACCCCTCTCAGGTCGTGGTCTGGCAACTCCTCCCACCCTATTTCCTTTCCTCTCAGTTCCTAGGTCTGACCCTGAGTAGTCCTCTGATCTCACCAGTCTCTCTTTCCATCCACAGAGCCAGACTCTTTCAGCAGACTCTGGCAACAGACACAAGCTCTGTGGTGTTTTTATGTCAGTAGACAATCTCTCCTTCCTGTTTATCGTTGTGTGTGTGTTTTTTAAACCTTGTGAGGGAGCATGTCATTAGGAAACACAAATTGTCATCTCCCTCTTCTCAGTTCTTCTCTCACACACCTTCATATTTATACAGCTTTCTAAGCTGCAGAAACCAAGGTATTGATTCCTGGGTTATCAGAAAAGTGTGTACGTGTGCACACATGAGTACGTGTGCACATGCACTTGTTGTGTGGTGGGTAGCCTGATCAAAGGGTAGCATGCCACAGCTGCCAGCATATCAATTAGAATAAACCCCTAATTAAGTATTTGCTTTCAGGAGTAGAGCTCTTGTTGGCCATGAGGTCACTTGGCAGGAGGGAGGCAGTTACCATATGATAGAGATTTCTACCGTTTCTTTGTCCAGGTTCTGTATGGTAGACTTTATCTGAATTTCAGGAATCTCCTTAGTCATCAGACTCCCCTCAGTTTTCCACAAACTCTCTGCCTCCCTCCCTGTCCAGTGTCTTCTCCACCCCCCAGGCCTCTGGGCAGGTCACATCCAGGTAACCTCATCCACCAGGACTCCCTAACCGCAACCTTTGCCAGCCACTAGTATTTATTCTGGTTCTTAGTTCATATATGTCTCCCTGCCATATAAAGTTATAAAGAACCAGCCCTGGGATATAATTTCTAGGGACAGTGGAAAGGTTCATTCCATAAGCCACACCACTTTGGGGTTCTTGAAAAGTTAGTTGTATTTATTGAGCACCTACCATCCGTAAGGCAGTGGACTCACAAATGGAGGAGGGGTGCCATCCCTTGCTGTCTTCATTTATATACAGTTGGGAAAATAGGACAGAATCATGTGAACGTTAATGCTATGGCTTGAACAGTGTTGGGTAAGGGATCACTGGGTTGGATGGGATTAATGAATCACTGAATAATATAATCAGAGCTGTGAGTTCAGAATTAGAAAGAGATGACTGGGACTGGTATAGTTCACAGAGGCCGCCTGAGCTGGCTGGTGTGACTTTGCTGTTCTTAGCAGCCAGAATCTCCCCGCCGTGGTAACCAAGGAGTACAGGTGTGGGGCCAGGGAAGGAGATTTAATGCAGTGCAGCTGAGTTCACTAGGGTGCCTCTTCCAGAGCCTCAGAAACAATTGATGTAACCTGTTAACTAGTAGCGATGATTTGGATGTCAGACACATCTGGTTGTGAATAGCCAGCCCCTGAACCACCCTTCCAACTCTTTGGGAAAGTTTCATAACAGAGTCTGAGATTGTTTGATTGTAAAATGATGTTTAATAATAGTTACATCATGTGGTTTCCATAAGGATTTTGTAATGTGCTGGGTATATGGAGGGCATGAGATAAACGATGGCAGTGCACTTTTAATCTTGGGGTCAGAAGGAGTGAATTAAATACAGAATAAGACCTAGGGGCCCTTGCTGTGCTTCCTGCTCTCTTCTATCCAGTATTACTGATGTCATTCCAGAAACTATCCTTCTTGATGTTAGTTGTGGACCTTTGTGTCTCCATCTAGCCTTTCCTTCGTTTATCTGCTCAAGACTTGGTTTCATTTTTGGTTTTGAACATATGACCCTCCAGTTTTATGTAGCATGCACAACATAATTTAGGAAAATAAATATTAAAATGCATATAAAACACTAGAAACACTGGAAAGATATATCAAAACATTCACAGCGGCTACCTTTAATTCATGGAATTGTGGATGGTGAGTTTTATTCTGTTTGCTTAAATCTATATAGTGTTTATAATAAAAAATGAAAGTTTCAATAGAAAAGCATCCTGTTTAAATTACTTTTTCACTAAGGACTGTAAAATTAGAAGTCAAAGAAAGGAGAAAGAAAATGTGAGGACTATATTCACATTGGATTTTGAAGAGTAGTAGTGAGGTGCCTGCATCCAAAGTTAAAAGTACTTGCTGTCTAGAAATATTTAACAGTAACCACCTAACCCCATGGCATTGGAGAATTCATAATGTCAGTGGCATCTTGAAGCCTAAGTAATTAGGGGAAGCCTCCCTGCCAGGCTTTTTGGCCTCCTCTATCTCTCGATTATTAAACAGATCCATGGTCCTGAATTCCAAATTGAGACTGAGTCCTCTACCACAAATGGTATTTTTATCAGCATTAGTCCCCTCTGGTACACATTTGCCCTATCTAGTTTGATTTGTAGATAAGATTCTAGACCACAATAATAGAATAAGAGTGTATAATGGGAAAAATAGCACATATCATTTTGATTTTTTAGGACATTCAGTGCTTTAACACTACGTACTTGCCTTTGTTTTAAGGCTAATTCTGTGCCCTAAGAGGTTCAATATAATAGATCTTATTTTTAGCCGTATACTGTAGCTATATATAAATGTTCTGTAAAATATATCTCCCAGATAAAAGTGCTTATTACTTTTTTGAAGTTTTTTTAAACCTTTCTTTTGGTAAATAAAAGTCTTTTTGGCTTTGATGTGACTATTACACCCTTGGTTTGGGTTCTTTCTCCATTCCTTCATCCCCAGCCCCTGTGGGACCCCTGTAAGAAAAATGGAAGGGGGGAGAAGCATGGATTCCTTAATAAGTCCCAAAGGTAATCAAAAGAAAGAAATGCAATAGGAACAAACTCACAAAATATTCTTGTGCTTCTTTGGGGAATACTTAATGCACATAAGGTCAGGCCTTTGTAATGTTAATTTCACAGTTGTAGGAAGAAAGCCATCATTTTAAAGAGTAATGTTGCTCTCTTTGAAAAAAAGCTTTGATTTGCAGAGAAAGGCTGTTGGAACACACCTGCATTAAACCAGTGCTTGCTGCCCTCAAGGTGCCAGAGCTACCTGGTGGAGGAAATGTTCCATTTAGGATGTTTGGGGCATTCAGCTGAAACTGAAGGAAGCCTGCATCCTCTTTTCTTATGGTCACAACAATTCATTCAGTTTGGATACGATGCAACACATATTCTCTAGGTGTGTTGGTCCAGAGGGACAGTGTAGCTCAGCAAGTGCAGATGCCTCTCCTATCTTCCAAGGTTTTCATTAAAGAGGGGAATCTTGACAGACATGGTGTAGATGTGGATACTGGAGGTGTCTTTTGGTCATAGTGACTAGACATAGGCACACTGATTTATATCACAGGTGGTGTCACTACCTTCTCACAAGTCTGTAAGCCTCCATCTTCTTGGCACAGATGATGTGGGCAGAAAGAATGTGAAACCTCTGACCCACCCTTGCAAACTCAGTCCCAGCCAAGTGGTCATCCAGCTAATACTAGACAGTTGCCAGGAACTATCCATCTATTATTTTCAGAGGTCACTCATTCCATCATTGGTTCCCTCTCTCTTCCATTTCCATTCCTACATTCTTCCATGCATACATCCCCTTCCCTTGCCTTCTGTCTTTTCTGTTGGTCCGTATTCTACTTTTTGGGGGTTATACAAATCAGATAACATTTTTACATTAAATATAATGAATTAAAATTAAATATGAACACCCTCTGCAAAGTGCCTAACTTACATTATACACTCAGTTAATTTCTTCCTACATTCCTTGCTTCTCAAAACTGGCTATAGTTCTCCATGTAGGTAGGGTCTGCTCTGCCAACATCTTATTATTAAGGAATGAGGAAAAAAGAAAGAGCAAGAGGGAAGGAATACCAGTCTTTTTCTAGAGGAGCCAATATATGGAAATTACCCTTGTTTTTTCTCTAAAGTAGTAAAGGTCACAGCAGTAGTTGCAAAACCCGTAGGCTGCCTACCGCCTTCCACACATTCAGCATTACTATTCTTGCCTATTTTACCCTTAGGCATCCTTTATTTCTTGCACAGATGGTCTCACTCAGGCCTAACAAAATGTTTTAAGCTTTGCATAAATTAAAACAAGAGGTCTCTGAGTACAAAAGTGCAACTTTTTTTTTTAACTTGAAAACAACTATGCTGGCATCTTCTACAAAATTACAGCCTCAAGCCAGGTTTCCATAATCAGTTTTCCTTAAAAAAAGGAAAGGAGGGGGGGAATGCGTTAGTGTATATATGTATGTACCAAATACAGTACTGATTCTAATCAGTGCTTATGTGGCTTTTATGCTGTTTTGTGTTCCTCTGAGGGTTAAGCAGGTACTGGTTGTGATACAGCTTGAAGAAAATAGATTTGAAAGTATTTAGGGGAGGCTAGAATTTCTGAGTTCCTTCCTTCATTCAGTATATGATTGCTATTGAGACCTTTAGGTTGCAGGCTCTTCTAGACCTGTTTACTGTACACCATATCACCTGGGCTTATCTGAGTTAAACTAGACTGTGGTTGAAAGAAAGTGGTGATGAGTCAGCTCTGAAAGAGAAATTTGCTGTTGCTCTCAACTCTGTTATAACCTGTCCCAAAGCAGTGACACATGGCACATTTCATTCTTAGGGTAATTGGAAGATAGTGAGCATGGTCTTCTAGAGACATCGCCTCCCTTTAGGTTCCAATAACATCAACGAAAGAGTGATGCTAAAAATCTTTTCTACTCAACATGTCCACTCTTAACAGAGTTTATTCATTTAGTAGACTACAACTTGTAATGAAGCTTATTATAAATTGATGAGCTTTGGTTGATTGGACTGGACCCACCCTTACATTTTACCCAGATAATAAATAGTAAGAGTACCTGCCCTATATGGAGATCCTACTATGTGTCAGGTACTATGTGAGTTATTTTTATATACATTATTTATCATCATATTATGGACCCGTTATGGAAAAATTGGAAAATACAGAAGAATCGAAAAATGAAAAAGTTATTATTTCTTGATTTCCCACACTTAAACATTTTCACATATTGTCTCCTGATTTTTCTACATTTCCTTACAGAGTAGTGCTCAAACTGTAGCTAGATTATACCGTAAATATTACTCCAGATATTATAACTATCTTTTTTCACTTAACCTAATAGCATAAGCCTACTCTCATATTATTAAGAAGTCTTTCTTAAAAACAAAAAAAATTTTTTTTTTAATTAGAGAGGCCCATACAGAAGCAGGTAATGCCATCCAGGACATAAAAACTAGCTTTAAAAAAGAATCCAATCCTTAGATGAAATCCAGTATCCAACCCAGTTCTCTTATAACGAAGAGAATATTTTTCTGTTTTACATCATCTCATAGGAATTTATTCAAAAGGATGGAGTGGGCAAAATACTCAGCTCCTTAGGTTCTTGAGTTTCTCATGCCTCTAAAACAACACACTTTAAACACTTCTGTGACTGACTAAGGGGCAGCAGGTACTCTTATCATGAGAATACCGCCACTTGGCAACATTTGATGCAATAGCTAGACTTTATGGATTTTTCATTCTCATGTGATTCTACAGAGGTGCTCCCTATATTCATGACCACTTGTATCATACAAAAAGTGGTACATTTTCAATAAAATAAAGTGGTGTTTTGATCCTTCTCTTTGTCCTTGAACTGTTTATAAACCTTAAATTTAACTATTAAAAATAAGCACAAGACAGCCTAGAAGGAACACATTTTTTGTAAAAGTCTTGACAGAGAAACTTTATCCAGGTAGGTAAAATCCTAAGCCTTTTGAATATATGTTAACAACTACTGCTAATAATATAATCTTTAGCCTGTGGTTAAGAAGTCATGATAGAAACCGTCAATAATTTTATAACCCAGTAGTCCAAATACTTGACAGTCAATAATGATTTGCTATTTGAATATTTACAGTCAATCACTCACAGCAAACATTTCTTTAAAGTTTATCTTTCTATCACTAAACCATGATTTTTATTTTGTTTTGAAATCTACGTAAGTGGACTCAGTTCAGCAGGTTAGTTTTTCTGCTCCTTAGGTCCTGAGAGTCAACTGTGTGGTTGTGTGTTGCTGTTGTGGTACATTGACTTTCACCACCGTCCAGCATTCCGTTGTTTTACAGTGAACATATCCTTTCTGTTGGTAGACAAGGACCAGGACAGGTAGTTTCCAGTTTTGGCTATGACAAATAGTGCTATAGGACTGTTTTGTTACATTTCTCCTGGCACATATTCTTGAATATTACCTAGGATTAGAATTGCTGGGATTTAGGGCATGCACTTAGTGAATGTAACTGGATAAGACCAAGTTAACTTCAAAACTAATTACGGCAATCTCACTAGTGTGTTATAATGGTTTCACATTCTTTTTAAGATTTTTTTTAAAGATTTTATTTATTTATTCATAGAGACAGAGAGAGAGAGAGACAGAAACACAGGCAGAGGGAGAAGCAGGCTCCGTGCAGGGAGCCGGACATGGGACTCGATCCAGGTTCTCCAGGATCATGCCCTGGGCTGAAGGCGGTGCTAAACCAGTGAACCACCGGGCTGCCCACTGAGCCACCGGGCTGCCCCCCCCGCTTTTTTTTTTTAAGATTTTATTTATTTATTCATGAGAGACACACAGAGAGAGGCAGAGACATAGGCAGAGGGAGAAGCAGACTCCCTGCAGGGAGCCCGATGAGGGACTTGATCCCAGGACCCCAGGATCATGATCTGAGCCAAAGGCAGACCCTCAACCACTGAGCCACCCAGGTGCCCCTTGTTTTGTATTTTTACCAATATTCTTATTGCCAGACTTAATTTTTTGACAGTGAGATGGTTATAGAAGAGTGTGTATGTGTGTGTGCGTGTCCATCCATCCGTCTGTATAACCACCTCATTGTGGTTTTAATTTTAACTTTTTTGCCTGTTTTGACCTTTGTTTCTGAGCTTTTTTGGATCTTTTATCTATTCTGAACATCAAAATCCAACATGGATTTTTTTCTTACTCATAAGAGTACTATATATATTTTGATCACTAGCCTTCTGTGAATAATATATGTTACAAATCATTTCTTAGATTGTAGCTTCTCTTTTTATTCTACTTATGGTGTCTTTTAATAAATGGAAGTTATTAATTTTAAAATAGTTGAATTTATCTTTCCTGTAGTTTGTATTTTTTTTTGACATCTCGTTTTAAGAATTTTTTTCTCTACTGTGAGGTCCTAAAAGTATTCTATATTGTTTTCTCAAAGTGTTCTGGTTTTATCTTTCATATTTAACTAATCTATGTAGAATTAATTTTTATACAGTATGAGATAAGTTCAATTTTATCTTTCTCCATATGGTGAAGCATTTAAATCTTTTTTGCCCTTCCATAAAATTTTATTTTTTTCTATGCTTTTCTACAACATACTGGCACATTTCTATTAGATTTATTTCTAACTACTTACTTTTTTATGCTATTGTAAATAGCATTTTAGAATATTATGTTTGCAACAATTCTGCTTCTTGAATATACCCAAAATTATTAAAAGCAGGGACTTGAACAGATATTTGTACACTAATAATTAGAGCAGCACTATTCACAATAGCCAAAAAGTAGAAACAACTCAAATGTCCATTGACTGATGCATGGATAAACAAATGTGGTATATCCACATATTGGAATATTATTTAGCCTTAAAAAGGAAGGAATTCTGACATATGCTACAAATGAATGAACCTTGAGAACATTATACTGAGGGAAACAAGCTAGCCACTGGGTACAAATAGTATATGACTCCCCATATATGAGATAGCTAGATTAGTCAAATTCATAGAGACAAAGTTAGAATGGTGGTTATTACAGGGGCTAGTGGAAGAAGGAATGAGGAGTTACTATTTAATGGATATGGAGTTTCAGTTTAGGGAGATAAAAGAAATTCTGGAGATGAATGGTACTAGTGGTTCACAACATTATTAACCTACTTAATGCTACTGAACTGTTTGCCTAATGGTTAAAATGGTAAAATTTTGTTATGTACATTTTACCACAATAAAAAATTATATATTCTAAAATTTATTGCTGATGTTTAAAAATGCATCTGATTTTTGCGTATTTATTTTGAATCTAGGAACTTTGCCAAACTTAACTAATTCTGGTAAGTTTTTTGCAGCATCAGTCAGATTTTTTCCATATGCAGTCATGTCATATATATATGATGACAGTTTTGTTTCTTTTCCAGTCTTTTACTTCTGTTTCTTCTTTTGGACTCACTCATTTACCTAGGAGATTAAGTAAAATGGTAAACAGCAATAGTGATAGCAGTGTTCTTTGCCTTAATCTTAAGAGGCGTTTATAGTGTTTCACATTAAGTTGGGTATATGTTTTTTGTATTGTTTTGTTTTTAGATAGTCCTTATCAGTTTAAAGAAGTCCCCTTCTATTTTTAATTTAAGATTTAATTTTTGTCATGAATGACTGTTGAACTTTATTATACACTCTCTATATCCATTGAAATGATATGATTTCCTTCTAATCTGTTAGTGTAATAAAATATAATTAACTTTCTAATGTTAAATCAATCTGTAATTCCTCAGTTAAACCCAAATTGATAATGATATATTGTATTTTTCACACAACGATGGGTCCAGTTTTCTAACATTATATTTAGGATTTTTTCATCTAAGTTCATAAGAAAAAGTAATTCTTTTCTCTAATGGTCTTTATGAAGGTTGTTATCAAGGTTATATTCCCTGAATAAAGTAAATGGCAGAGTGGAATCATTTATGCTTTTGCTGTTCAGCAGAGTTTACTTTTAAGCCAAAGATTGTCCAGCTTTTTCTGTAAGGGCTCAGTACTAAATATTTTGGGCTCTTTGAACCACATGGTCTCTATTACAAGTCCTCAGTTCTCCCGCTGTATTGTGATAACAGCCATAGACCATACAGACGTGAATGAGTGTGGCTGTGTGTATTTACAAAACTGGCAGCAGGCCATGTTTGGCTGTGGGCAACTCCTCATTTAAACCATTTGAGACTGAAATTTCTTCATAAAGATTTTTGAAAAACTTCTCTGATTCCATTTTTTGGTTAGAATTTCATTCAAATATATTATTCTTTCTTGCATCAACTTTACTGTTTTACAGTTCTAGTAATACGTCCACTTCATTGAAGCTTTCAAGTTTATTAAATAATTTAGATATATTCTGTTAATTTTTAAATATCTACTATGTAATTCTCCTCCCTTCATCTCTTGGAGTTGGTTATTGATGCTATTTATGTTTTTGTCATTGTTTCTTTTGGTTATTTTTGCTAAGAATTTATTCGTTGTTTTAGCCTTATCAAAGAAGCAACTTTTAGGCTTAACTTTCTTCTTTGTTTACATGTTTCTTTGTATTTTTTTATTTTAGTTTTTGCTTATGACTTTATTTTTTCCAGTCTTTTATGTTTATTATTTAATGTATTGAATTTGAGATGGATACATATGGATGGGTACATCCATCCATAGAGATGGATCATTTAAAATATATATATATCTTAAAAGTTATAAATTTTCCTCTATGTACAACTTTAGCTTCATTCACAAATTTTAATATGTTGTATTTTTGTCATTGTTTAATTAAACCATCTTTTATTTTTCTCTATGGTTTCTTCTTTGTCCTACGATTAGAAGCATATTTCTTGATTTCAGATATATGGCTGTTCTTAGATATTTTTTTCTTTCTGTTAAGAACATAGTCTGAATGATGTTAATTCTTTTAGTTTATGGAGATTTGCATTATGGCCATTATGTTAATTTTCCTAAGTTATCTATGATTGTTTGGAAAAAATATATAAATCCTATAATTGTTGAATTTAGTGTTAAGTGTACAGTAAAGCATGTAAATTTGATGAAATCATCTATATTAGTATTAATTATGTTGTTTGATATATCAGGTACTGAGAGATGTATGTTAAATTCTCCCAGTGTGATTGTGTATTATAGTTATCTCAAACTTTGCCATATTATGTATATTTCTTATCTTGAGTTTATATAACATTGCATATATTTTTAGAATTGGTAGGTTCTTCTGTGGCGTAATTTGTTATTCTTGTGACCTTTTTAATCTATAGATTTTTTTTCTTTAAAGTCTGTTTAGTCTCATTTTATTACAGCTACAGCAGCATAACTATTTTTAGTAACTATTTTTAGTAACTATTTTTCTTGATTTTTTTTTTTTTTAAGAGCTAGAGGGAAGAGCACAGGAAGAGAGAGAGAGAGAGAACCTTAAGCAGTCTCCACACTCAGGACAGAGCCTAATGCAGGGCTTGATCTCACAATCCTGAGATCAGGACTTGAAATCAGGAGTCAGAAGCTTAACCAGCTGAGCCATCCAAGGCTCACCCCTATCTCACTGATTTTTTTAAAAATATTTTATTTATCTATTCATGATAGAGAGAGAGAGAGAGAGAGACAGGCAGAGGGAGAAGCAGGCTCCATGCTGGGAGCCCAACATGGGACTCGATCCCAGGACTCCAGGATCATGCCCTGGGCCAAAAGCAGGTGCCAAACTGCTGAGCCACCCAGGGGTCCCATATCTCACTGATTTTTTTAAAAAATATCTTTTTACTTGTGACTCTTCCATCTTCTTGTGTTTTAGGCATGTCTCATAAAAACTGCATAAATTGATTTTTTTAACCAATCCAATTTGATGATCTTTGTCTTTTAACTAGAGCTTTTAGTCCATTTATGTTCATTGTAATTATTAATAAATTTGGACTGATTTAATGTGTTCTGTTTCTACCATTCTATATTTTTTCTGTCAATTCTTGTTTTGCTTTGTTTTTTTTTCACTTTATTTCAATTATTTTAGAAATTACATACACTCTGAATTCTTTTGATGAGTTACTCTAGAAACTTACCAATGTGTGTAGTTATTCACAAAAAGAAGAAAGATGCTGATTAATACAGGGAGCTTTGAGCACTTGAAATCTTAACCCTGTTTAACCTATTTGTTCTGATCTATCTTAATTCTGTTTTTTTCTTTCTTAACACTAGCAAATATTGTTGTCGTTATTTTATGTAGCTGTGATTTGTTTAGATTTGACTCTACGTGTTCCCATGTTTTAACCTTCTGCTACTGCTTCTCCTTTTTATTTTCCTCTTCCTCCCCTCTCTCCTCCCCTTCCACTTGCTGTTCCTCCTCCTCCAACTTCTTCTTTGCATATTGCACCATCATCTTGGATCATTTTATTCTATATAATACTTTGTATCCTATAGAGCTTTCTTTATCTGGACAGAAAAATTTTATTCTATTTAATTTAAGGTTGATAATTATCTTTTAATATATTGAGGGCATCATTCTGGTGTCTTTGAGATTCTATACCTTTGTGATTGAAATGTCAGCTGTTTGTTACTCCATTGAATATCATAATTTGTTCTTTCTCTGCCGGCTTTTATTTGTTTTTGATTCTTAAACATTTTGTAACTTAACTGTTAGGCCTCTAGATATAAACTTCTTTTTGCATGTCCTGCTTAGAATTTTTTGCCTTCTTGTCTCTTTGAATTGATATTGTCATCAGTTTTGGAAAAATCTTCATTTGAATTTTAATATGAATTTGGTTACTCCCTTTTCTCTTCTTTTCTCTCAGAATTAAAAATAGATGTTTGTAGATCTTTTTTCTCTTTTTCATGATTCTTATATTGTCTATAGTACATTCTGGAAAGTTCCTTACATTTACCTTTCAGCTTGCTAATTGGTTCTTCACCTGAAAATAATCTGTTCTTAAACTTGATTGCTGAGAATTGTAATTTTGGTTAATATATTTTTATTTCTATAGGTTTTTAAAATTTATCTTTTCATTTGGAAATGATTTCAAACATAAAAATATTCTTAGAAAAACAACTTTGTGAATTATAACCTACATTATTTTTACTCAGATTTAACTGCAGTCATTTTATCCCACTAGCTTTATTATTTGCTTTTTGTCTTTCATATATATTCTTTTTCTGAAGACTTTTTGAGGGTAAATTGAATACTTGACGACATTTTGCCCGAATAATTTAGTTTCTATTTCTTAAGAATGGGGAAATTCTCTTGTAGAATGTCAGTTTATTTATGAACTTTAGTAAATATAACATTGGTACAATACTTTTGTGTGATTACCATCTGTATTCCAGTTTTGCCAGTTGACCCAGTATTTTCCTTTATGGTATATTTCTCCTCAACACAAAATACAGTCTAGGGTCATATAATACATTCAGTTGACATATCACTTTAGCCTTCTTTAATTTGGAACAGTCCTATGGTTTTTTAATAATGGATTTTATTTATTTATGTATGTATGTAGGTAGGTAGGTAGGTAGGTAGAGTGGGGCAGGGGGCCAGTCGGGCAGAGGCACAGGGAAAGAGAATGAATCTTCAGCAGGCTCTTTGCCCAGTGCAGAACCCAATGCAGGGCTTGATCTCATAACCTGAGATGAAATTAAGAGTTGGATGCTTAATCCACCAAGCCACCCAGGCATCTCAGTACTTAACTATTTTAATACAATGTCTGACATTTCAGTATCTGCAGTATTAGCATTGATTCATGCATCTATTCATTGTACCTGCTGGCTTTCACTCATGGTGTTGTGTTTCTTTACTTGTTTGGTAACTTTTGATTATAAATTTCTCATTTTCTGTGAATCTTTATCTGTAAGAATCCCTTGACATTTGGGATAAAGGTGGAATTTGCCAGGCATTTAATTCTTCCATTTCTCTATCAGAACTACCAAGGTGGGACCTTTTTATAATCTCAGATTGAGGTTTTTCAGTCTACAACATGTAAATTTAGGCTTCACATCTGTCTGAGGGCTAGATTTTCATTGCAAATTAGCAGAAGAATATTTTTTTCTCAACAGCAGTAGAGATGGGAAATTCTCATTGAACTTACTGGAGGGAAAGAGAGCTTATTTCAAGTCCACCTGGCACTGACTATGTAGGCCTTCCCTGCCCGGCTCTGTTGGAAAGTCTCCTCTCAGATTTCTTGCCTTAGGTGGGCTGTGTACTCTCTTCTTGATCCCTGGATTTGTGAGGACTTGAAACCAATGCTAAAATTCAACAGAGTTTAGCAGATGGTCTTAAGGCAAAAACTAGAAATTTTTGTATTCTTGGCCTTACTTTCGGCCTGAATATTGCTTATTATCTGGCTATTGATTTAGATTAGAAGGGTATTTTAAAATTCATTTTTTTTTCTAATTATTTTCAGTGGAAGATTAAGTTTTGATAGCTGATCTTCCATGGCATTAGCCTAAAAATAGCCATCCTTCTGCTACACATTTATAGTCTGTAAACTGCAACAAAATATCCCTCTATCAAGCTCAAGCGATTGTATTTTTTTCCCAATAATATAGAAAGTCTAAACATTAATGTCACTTAAATTATATCTCTCATTCCAGTCTTTGCTTATATGTTTTCAAAAATAGATGACATTATTCTTTCTTCTTCTTAAAAGGGATTAATATTTCATTATTCCATAAAGCTCTACAAATAGCTTCTTGTTTTGCAGAGAGCATTGTGAATTCCAGGTGCTTTGTAACCTGATCAAGTTTGAGAACTGCTGATCCATCCAAATTTAATCACTTAACATTCTTCCTCAGCACCCAGTGCTTTCCTCCTTCCACGACTTGCTGTCACTGTTCCCTGTATCTCAGATACCTTCCATTTTTGACAAATGCTTCAAAGACTAGAGCTTCGGTAGAGCTTTCTTCATTCTTCTCTTTGACTTGTATGAGCTCCTTAACTAGTTTGTAAGCTCCTTAAGAACAAGTTCCACAAATATGTTATCTTTGTTCTATCTTGTGCAGCAGAGTATTCTCACAGATAAGAGTAAATGGTTCTTCTCTATCTGTTGAATGAAATGGGCAGATAGCATCAGAGTGGGGTAATTGGACTTTTGCCTCCTGGACTATCTCAGCATAGATGTGTTTTAAATCCTAAAATGGGTTTATGGCATGTCAGTTGAAAGGGTCTTGACCCTTTCTCTCTTAGCATAGTTTAGCAAATGTCCACATAACTGAGAAAGAAGTGTGGCTGAGCAGAGTGCTCAGCAGAGCTCATTGAACCCGCATCTCTCCCACTGGCCTTCAGAAATTCAGTTCTTGGATACAGTGGGTATTCTGAACCTGAAACCACCTTGCTGACTTAAACACAAATGGTTGGAGACTAACCTTAAAAAAGAATGTAAATGACAAAACAAAGGATCTTTCCCTTTTCTACTTTTCTTCCTGTGGTGTTCCTTTGACATTTGCATTCCAGACCAAAGCCCTGCAAATAAATGAGCTAAATGCCTGCACTCCTTTGGCAAGCAAAGCTTTCCCTCAGATACATTTTATAACTTTGGCTGATGTGGGAAGAACTTTTCTTTCCAGAGGTGGTTTCATGGTAATATCCTTCAAAAGCTCACAATGTACAATTTCACTTCTTCTTTTTATTGTTTTATTAACTTTGCTTTGGGAGGTTTTATTTTTCATTTCAGCTGGCTTATAGAAAGAGACAACTTTTATACAGCTAATTTGATTATTGTTTTCTTGCATACTAAATCATGTTTATCAAAAGCATCATTTACCTTGTGTTGTCAAAACTTAAAAGGTGAGCATAAGCCATTTTTTCCAAAGTTTTTAAGGCTCTTAATTGTATATACTAAAAAGAGTAATGCTCAGTTTAATTATTAGGTTGTGGTTTAATGTGGAAAGAACCAGCCTACAACTTTCCCTCAGGTTCAACTGTATTTTTGCTGAAAACTTGAATAGACTTTAAGTCTACTGGAACTAGAGACCAAAATCTTATCTATCCCTGAATACCAGGGTTGCTTTGTTATGGTGTTTCCATTTGTGGCATAATGAATGTGTAGGACGCTAATGATGTGGTCTCTAGGTGTTCTCCAGCTACACAGAGCACTGATAATGAGCTGCGAGTAATCGGGTACGAGTCCCTGAAGATGAATTCTGATTACCTTCGTGGGGCCATTCCGCTCTGCTCCCTTCCTCCTTGATGTTTCTGCAAAGAACATTTGGATTTTGAAGAGAGTATTGTGTGTTTGACTTTTAATTAGACTTACAGTGTGTAGGGTTAATAAACTAGGTCTCTCTCTTCTTCAGCTTTTTTGAAGGGATGTGTGTGGATATGGCAAGGTGGGCCGAGGGGAAGAGGGAGGAGCCGCACAGGCAGCCATGATAGCACTCTTCCCTTCGTGCCCTCATCGTGAAGGGCAGGTTTCTAGAGGTGAGTGTTGATTTTGTCCCGTGGTCTGTAATCCACAGATGGCTTTCAGCCTGCCAAGAACCTGCTAAACTATTATGTCTGCTCTGTTTAGAGGTGGCAATCTCAGATTGGAATGTGAGAGTTGTCTATCAGGGCTGCATCAGGCTCCTGGGGCTTCGTGCGCCTCTGGCACTCAGAAGACTGATCATCTTGCTTGACCTCACCTATTCCCTGGGATTTGTAGGGACAGCTTGCTTTTTACTTGTTTCCTTTCTGTCTGCTGCTCTGTTCCTCCCAGCTGGGTCTGCTTTTTCTCCCTTCCTGTGTGTTCAGTCACTGCCTCCTCTAACACAGTGTTCAAATTCATCACAAGTAGGGATAGGAAATACTTTGGCACCTTTAAGCTACCCTGCCTCTCAATCTGGTGGAGAGCTGAGGAAGGAGAATCACCTCAGCCATCAACTCATAGTGTGGTCTTTGAACTCTTGTGGTGCTCAGTGAGTGGTGCTCAGTGCAACACAGCACATCCGGCCTTGTGTCCCTACTGAGAACAGTAGTCCTCTTTCCACTTTGTAAGAAAAGGAGCTGTGTAGCTCCTGCTTTGATCTCCATTGTTCACCAGCCTTTCAGAATCTCAGCCTTCCTTTCAGCCCTGGCCCTCCTCATCCTCATCCCTATAATTTGGGGCCTACACTTTTAAGGGCAGGTCTTTGAGACGTGTTCTACTTCAGAGAAATCATGTTGGTCCATGTTTCCTGCTGCAGTCCTCCACCTTTTCTGCTGGACACTCATTTCTCTCCCTTAATTTGGACTCACTTTAGGCATTGTTCTTTCTTTCCAGCATATGTCTCACTTAATGGGCCAGGCTTTCCTCTTGGCTGCAGTTGTGTGGCTGCATCAGCCTTCTGCCCACCTCTCCTCATTTATTCTGAGTTCTCTACTACGCCTCTTCTGTGAATCTGGAGATCTGGCATCATTTTCCTGCATCCTCATCATGAGTGAGAGCGTAGGAATTGAGAGGTAGGCTAAAAACACAGAAGGGGGCAGAGGTTGCCCATTCATCCCCCATAAGGATTCTTTCTTGGCAAAGGTAGGCTCTGGTCCAACTTCTGGATGACACGAGCTTGGACAATACGGCACAGTTGTGGCTCTGCATCTTGTGTGTGACTGTTGCCCCGTTTTTGTTTAGCAAGCTGCTATGCCAATTTACTATGCATGTTGTTACATATTCTGCTCTAATTTGACTGCCATTTTGCTTCAGTGAGACGATGATTGTTTATGGCAGGGCTGTAATGTGTTGTCAGCACAGGTTACTCGCTACTTGTTGGCAATGGCCTAACATTGCCTGAGACATAGTGTCACTATGAAATGGTTTGACAATGTTGAGACTGTAGTTATGTTGAGCAGTAACAACTGCAGAGGTCAAGAAAGGGCATCTAAGAGGAACTGTGTTCATAGGGGAAAAATAGGGAAGGAATACTAAATAGAACAGTAGCAAATGTCATCAAAGAGCGTCATCAAAGAGCTTCATTCTCATGCAATTTTCATAATTCGGTCTGTTTTCTGTGAACGGTGTTGATTCAGGGAGTACAGAAACACATTTCTGAGTTAGGAATGAATTTTGTTGAACAAGAGTCTGACTATCATTTTCTTCTTTGAAAACTAGAAAATTCTCAAGCCTGCTGCAGATGCACTAGATCCTTGTGCATGTGTAAGGCAAGGAATTTATTGGAACCCCCTATGTAAGGTTTCATTTCTGAAACCATTTCTCTAATGAGTATCTGCTCTGATGCACCAGACTGTAGCTCACCTTCAGTTTGACCAGGATGCTATAAAAATAATACTTGTGTTCTTGGCTACAAGAAATTCTCAGCCTCTAGCCAAGCATATGAACACAATTATGTGATTACAGTAGATAAGGTAAACTTTGAAAGCGACTAGAAATCCCTGTAGAGTCTAGGACAGAGTGACTCTTAATAAGTTGACGACCCTTTTAGGACTTTTGAGTACATTTAATATTGGTTCTTTCCCAAGAATCTGTGAAGTTGGCTGTCTGGTTTGGTGAAGCATACCCATAAGGAGACCTCACTCCATATCTCCTTGTAGGAATGATGTGTGCAGAACAGTATTTATCAGAGGTTCCTCTACAGTTTGGGAGGGCTCATTTGTCTCATTTACTGTGTTGCTCTGCAGAACTCACAGTGCCCTGATTCCTTTCCTGTGTGATCTTACAAGCACTTTTGAAGAATATTTTAACTGCCAGTTATGGCATTTTCCAGGTGTGGGCTTCTCTGAGTGGATAGCCACACCAGTGTATCCATTCTGTCCTCAATGGAAGGATCAGAGCACTTTCATACTTGGTATGCATCCTGCAGTTGCTAAAGAAGTTTCCTTCTGGGAGCAAATACCTCTCTTCCTGAAAGTTTTGACCTCTAGGACCTCCCTAACCTGTTTCTGTCATTTTATGTCTAGAGCTTGTACCGTAGTATGCTCCACTTTCCTTCTTATTATGTTGTGCCCAAGATTGTGAGTCCGAGAAACCACCAAGGAGCCGACACCGATGGAAACACACGAGGGTTTCTTTACAAGCTGGAGCTTGGGTCCAAGTGCACCCAACACAGCGGAGCAGGGACTTGGACCCCGAGACTAAGAGGCGTAGCAGCTTTATTGGGGCCAGTGGCCCATGGGATACACAGAAAGTTGCAGTCATGTCGGTCCACACGCAGGTGGCCAATTGAATTGCATCTTACCCTATAGTATCCATTTGAGCTGGCCTATTACTTTGGTCAGAATTGGCGCGCAGTTTTGGCGGGCGCAAAGCAGGGTTACGTGGTTATGAGCCGATTTCCGATTAGGGTGTGCCCAGCAGCTCGCCTAGGGTGGGGCAGCGCCTTAAGCAATAAGCAGGTTATGTGGGGGTCATACTGGAGGTGGCAGGTGTAGCACAAAATGGAATCAGTCTTGCTCTGCTTGTCCAGGGGTAGGGGATTTTTGTTAAATTTCCTGGGTCCCACAATTATTGTAGCCTAATTGACATACATTTTATTAGTTACAGGTATATGATGTAATGATTCGATATTTGGTATATATTGTGAAATGATCACTGCCATAAGTCAAGTTCACATCCATCACCATATAGAGAGGTTTGTTTTTTTTCTTATGATGAATCTTTTTTTTTTTTCTTTAAGAAGTATTTAAACTTGATCATTGTTACCTTTGTTCTAGCTTAGTAGCAAAGAGGAGTGCAATTGAATTGATGGTCAGTGAGTGGCATGGAGCATAGCTCTTGATTACGTCATTGACCTGATGTGCCCACTGAACAGGGACTATGTGCATTTGGTGCTCACCACACTTGATTCCATCTCCTCTTGGTAGCTTTGCCAGATTCTTTCCCTGTCAATTCTCATGCCAGGTTCATAGTGTATATGCCAGAACCTTTGACAGGATAATGAGTCAGATATGATGCCAGTTACCCTAGCAGATGCCTTCTTGTTGACCACTTCCTACCAGTCATGAGCTGAGAAGAGTAGTGTCTGCTATGAGTGTTTAGAGGACTTTTCTGTAAGTGCTAAGTGTTGGCATTACTTCAGTTTGAACCAGATCATTTGGAGCTCTTCTTTCACTTGGATCTTGAAAGCTGTTGACTCATTTGTATCTTGGCCTTGCGATATTGGCGAAAAGTGTTGCCAACTAGTTTGAGTGAAATCCAAATAAATATCTTTTAAGTGTGAATATGTGGAGAAGGAAGGGGTCCCCAGGATCATAATTAAAACCCTGGTTAAAACTGTGAATCAAGACATTTGTCCTAATTTGGAATTTTCTTATTAAGATTTTGAAAACTTTTAGTAAAGTTTCTAATGTATTTACCTTACAACTGAGCAATTCTCCTTTACCCAAGAGAATTAAAAATATATGCCCATATAAAGACTGGTACGTTAATGTTCGTAGTAGCTTTTTTCCTAGTAGCCAAAAACTTTAAACAAGCAATGTCCATTAATAGGTGGAAATTATGGCATATTCAGATAATGGTTATTACTAAGCACTAAAAAGAAACAAATTCCTGATGTGCGCAGCAACATAGATGAATTTGAAAAGCACTGTAGTGAGTGAAATAAATCAAACACAAAAAAGTACTCTGTGATTCCACTTACAATCTCCAGTAACAGAAAGTAGACCAGTTTGCCTGGGATCACAGGTTGGGGGCATTGATTACAGAGCAGCATGAAGGAACTTGAGTGATGGAAATTCTGTCCCTTGATTGTGTGTGTGGTGTATTTGTTAAAACTCATCAAAATATACACCTTAAATGGGTACATTTTTGTTTTATGTATATTATCCCTCAATGTAATAAAGTTAACTAAAAAATACATTTGTTCCAATCCCATTTATCCCTCTATGCTAAAAGAATAGAGGTCAGAGAAAATATTAGATGTTCCTTCTGTATAATCTCATAGATATATCCTGATCAAAGCACCTATGCCACCATTTTGAAATAATTGATTTAAATATCGATTCCGCCAGTGGACTCAGCTGGATCAAAATAAATGGACCCAGGAAAATTCTGGATCCAAATTACTCCTTACTGTTGTTATCATCATGGGTATTTAAAGGGCTTCAATAGGTGAATTTTGAATAGCTTAGTAGGAATTCAGAATCCTGGTATCAGGAGCAGCCCTTTATTCATGGATAGCAGTGACTGCCATTTTGCTTTCTAAATAATGTTTGATAGGATTCATTTCTGTATTTCTGTCTGTCTGTCTGACTGACTGACAAATTTTTTCTATATCCATGTTGGTTTTCAAGTTATTTAATAGTAAACAGTTTTGTTTTCATGTTGTTAATTTTATGTTAGTGAAAGTACAGCGGGCACTACATTTAATTAAAAAATATTTCACTATGATTATTTAATAATATGTACTCCTTGAAAAGCAAGTATTAGAATTCCGTGGTTTGTGTCTTATAATTAGTATTTTATTTGTTTAAAAGTTTTTATTTTGTTTGTTTAAAAGTGTTTAAACTTTTCTGTGTTTCATTAGATATCTAACATCTTAATAGACATTATGAAATTGAGTTTGTTTTCTCCGTATATTAACCTCAGTTTATATATCAAGTTAAAGAAAAGAAAACATTTAAAACTTTTTAAAATATGGCTATATCATCAAAAAGATAGAGTATATGGAAACTAATTTTATCATGCAGATGTTTTATGAATGAAGCAATAAAGTTTTTAACTGCCATCTGAAATCTCTTTGTAAGATTTAAGATGCAAAAAAGAATATTCAAGTGTTTTATATTCCAATACATGTTAAGATGATTCTAAATAGGCTCCTTCTTCATAACTGGTAAAGTAGAGTTATAATATTAGCCCCTACATTTATAATAAAGACAATTCTGGGTCATTGGGAGTTGGATATGAGTTCCCTGGGCCCTACTATAATATTTCTATCTGTGGACTATCGATTATAATTACAGATCATTTTAGTATATTTATCAAGTTTGGAATCTTCCATACAAATTAACTTGATGAGTATACATAAATTGCATTAAATATTATCCATTCAACTTTAGCCCTCCATGTTTGCATAAATGTTATCTCTTAGGAAATATATTTAATAAACACATTGGGATTTTAGCATAACATACTCAACTATATACTTTTTAGCAGTGACAGTCACCTAAAATGGTTGCCCATGAGTTAAGAAGTTAGTAACTATTTTAGACCAAATAGTAACCCAGAGTTCTTCTCGTCCGATCTCCATATTATAGAGGGTCATCCATTATAACATCCTTGGGTCAGTGGAGTATATCTTATGTTAAGTTTTGTCTCTAATGAATATTTATATTACATAAATGGGAAAATTGGTGAGTTCCCTTGGTAGAAACATGATATTGGTATTTTTAAAGTAAACTTAAATAAGGTCAGAATTTTTATCCTCTAGAGAAAATTTCATGTCTGATTAAATAGTTTACATAAACTTAATCTTTTTCTGCTAGATGCATTATAATCTCAGATATTATTCATGTAGCTATTCCTCTGTGAACCATAAAATGTTCATTTCTTCAAAATGAATATGAAGCTCAAAGCATTAGTGGTCTTAAGAGCATAAAAACTTTATTGCTTTGTGCTTAACATTTTTCAAGTAACTTTGGAAAGCTGAGACAAATTTTGCATTTAGATTAATGGAAGATGTTTTCCATTTGAAGGAACTGGCAAGGGATCTACAATAACAAAAATCCCCCAAGGTTAAAAATGTAGTGCTTTTGATTCTTACCAGAACTGTGTTAGCAGAACAATCATTTCTCAGCATGGAAAGGTATCATAATTGGTCTATACAGTGGCAGTACTGAAAACGAGTATGCTTCAGAGAAAGCTAATATGACTCTACTTAATAATTTCCTTCAAGAGCCTAAATTTGAATGTATATTCCACCCAGCTTGAGGCAAACAATTTGTTCCTATAAGTTCTAATGGAAGTTACCAGGGGGTCATGCAATTTATTTTTGTCTTGAAGTTTTCAAAACTGTATAGAACTAAGAACACATTCACTTGCATTGTTCCACTAGTAATTTGATCCAATTGGCAATACTGCTTTCTCTTCTCCCCAGTTCTATTATATTGGAAGACAAGAAGCATTCATAAACAATTGTCACAGAAAAATTCTTCCTAGCATGTTTTACCCTCTTTGTGTTAGAACCTCTGGTCCACCTGAGAATGTTTGCATTCTTTAGTAAACTACTGGCCAAAATGTTTTTCTTTTGTTGGGTTTTTGTTGTTGTAGTTGTTATGAGCTTTTTCTTAGCTACAACATTATCTTTTCACTAAGATCACATAGTTTTGCAAACTGTTCTTTATGCTTAAAGGTTTTGTCTAGGGACAAATTGCAAAGCTCCACCATGGAAGAGAGAAGGGTCTATACATGAGTATGTGAGTAATGTGAGAAGACTTTCTCTTTTCCTTGAAGAAGTGACAGTTTTAGGAGGAATGTATCTTGTCTATCTGTTAGAGGATGAAGATACAGAGATGGATCGAGAATCAGAAGAAATGATACATGGTCTCTGCATTGCAAATATCAGAGGGATAAGGAAAAACCAGAAAATTTTTCTAGAGAGAGTAAGGAATAGTTAGATACTTCAGTTTCTTTCAAGTTTGAACCCATTCCTTTAAGAAGTGGCAGGCAGTAGGTGAAGGCTAAGTTGTCCTAATAATCAAGCCACATTTGTCCTATAGAATCATATCAAACCATACAGTTCAGAGCATTCCCCTTCCATTTAATTCATGTTACCCAAGCATAACTTACTTCTTAGGATTGATGGTTTTGTTTTATAAGAATAGTGTTTATTGCCTTAACCTAAAAATGGTAATGACTTCCAATTCTTATATCTAGAACCTCAAGAATTGAAAATAATTTTGTAGTCAGCCTTCTGCTAACTCTAAGAGCTGAAAACAGTAGGAAGAATGGGGAATGTAAGGTATGTGACTGGTTTACAGAGCACTACCATGGCCTGAACACAGTTGTGAAGGCGTTTGTGTCACAAATCCAGTACCTCCCTGAGAAGAACTCTTTATGGCTAATTTCTGGTGAGTTTTTTTTTCCAATGTAATAAGCTAGTGTATTTTCCTAAGTGACCATTTGCTTAAGAAGAATGAGTAAGGTAGTGAGGAATCAGGGCTAGAGTGGAAAAGTAATCACTGAAGAAAAGAAAAACGTTACATCTTTTCTTCAATCCCTTCTTCTCCTGAACTTTTTAGAACAGTTCTCCTAAAGAGAAACTGGACTGGAAGTCTGTTCTCTTTTATTATTCGCCTTAGTTCTCTGCAATCTATAGTAAGACTACTGATGAGGAGAATGTGAAGGATGCAGAGATAGGAAGGCAAGGGAGGGCAGTGAGGGCAGGCGTCCCATACACAGAAGTATTAACACCAGAATGATTGGACTGTTGAATCTTGAGAATCTTGACTGTGACTGAAGGTATTATATTGGTCTTATTTAAGCCTGTCACCTGACAACCACTTGAAAAGTATAGTTTTTCTTACCTTAAATGTGGCTCATTTAGTAAAAACTCCCATCAAAGGCCATTTAAATCTATTATGACAACTTTAACTTAGTCTAAAGTGAGCAGAATAAATCAGTTTCTTTCTCAGTAAGGTCTGTGTCAAGTAAGACTGCTTTTCTAAGGTGTGCAGTTTGTGGCCACAGTTTAAATGGTATCTTCTGGGTTGTGCAGTGTACAACCTGCACAACTAAATGTGGCAATACACATTCCTACGTATTTACACAAGAGAATTGAAAGCATGTGTTCCTATCAAAATTTGCACAGAATGGTCATGCAGCATTATTCAAAGTAGCCAGAAAGCAGAAACAACCTAAATGTCCTTCACCTGATAAATGTATAAGCGAAACGTGGTATATCAAAATAAGTCAATAGATAAATGGTAAAACAAAATGTAGAAAATGTAAACCCATATAAAGGAATGAAGTACTGAACCTTGCATACATAGTGAGTGAAAGAAGCCAGACACAAAAAGGCGCATATTGTATGATTTCATCTATAGGAAATGTTCAGAATGGGTAAATCCCCAGAGACAGAAAAGTAGATTTGTGGTTGCCAGTGGCTGTGGGGAGAAGGGCATGGGCAGTGCCTGCTTAATGGGTTTGTGTTCTGTTTGGGGGTGATGAAAATGTTCTGGAATTAGATAGTGGTGATATTTGCACAACCTTAGATTATACTAAAAACCCAATGAAGTGTATAGTTTAAAATGGTTAAAATGAAGAATTTTATATTATACGAATTTTATCTCAATTAAAAGTTGGTACAAGAAGAAATAAAATTTTAAAAATCCAGTGGGAGTTGACTATAAATGAGTATGCAGGAACTTTTTGTGTTTTAAAAATATCTGCATGGAGATCCCTGGGTGGCTTAGTGGTTGAGTGTCTGCCTTTGGCTCAGGGCGTGATCTTGGAGTCCCAGTATCAAGTCCCACATTGGGCTCCCTGCATGGAGCCTGCCTCTCCCTCTGCCTGTGTCTCTGCCTCTCTCTCAATCTGTATCTCTCATGAATAAATAAAATCTTCAAAAAAAATATATCTGCATGAAGCAGTACTGAAATCGGTACCATTGTCTTAATTTCAGAAGTAACAAAGGAGAGCTTTCCAAATGTGAAAGTATCACAAATAACCTTTAGTAGTGTTTTATTTCTTTTGGTTTCGCAGAAGCCTGAGATGCGAAAACACATCAGCATTTCCATGTCAAATTACTTGCTCCAGGACACAGCCCATTTGCCATTTTGCAGATGGCCTGCTTATCTGAAAACGGGCACATTTCATCATACCAACTATGATTTCTATTGTTGGCGACACATTAATAACCGAACTACTTTCTTCTGTGCAGATAAGCTGCTTCAGTGATAATATTTACAAATATTATCAAATATTATACAAATATTATTTGTATCTTCTTTTTGTGCTACATTGTCCTCAAAATCTTCTGATTGGTTTAGTTACAGATATCCCTATATCAGCTTCCATGTCCTCTTTTAGTTTAAATTTCTATGTGCTGTAGCAAATTGCATTATGAAATCTTTCACTTACTGCTGTTTAGTACATAGAAATGGCATTTGCTTATTACCCATCAAAGATAAACTCTAAATGCTTTGACATTTTTCCCCCCCGAAATATGGAATAATATATTCAAATATCTTTCCTCTGTTGGCATTATTTCTCTGAGCTGCTCTTTGTGAATGCTGACACCAGACACAGTCTGTATGGACATTAGTCCCAGGGATGTCTCGTCTTCTCCTTTGGATGGGGAGATTACAGGAAGCAGTGCTGACTCTTGTTGGAGATCCACAGTGTGCTGACATGATAATAGGACGTGAATGGGCTCTGGAATGCCTTTTTCCTTGAGCAGGGTTGAGAGAGGGACAGAGGCACACGGCTCCATGGCCTGAATTTCGTTCGGTGGGTGACAATGAGAGATAAGTAGATGTGACAGTTATGAATGATCCTCTGTCATGCACTTATGCATTCAGACTCAGACACCCTGACACTGCTGTCAGACACCAGCTATGGAGAGCCGAGACCTCCGATGAACCTTCTAATATGGTAAATGGGAGTCTTAATTCTTCATTAACTGGAAAAAGGAGATTTGGCCATGTAATTTTCTCCTTGCTGCCTGTTTTAAAGATTCCAATAACCCAGCATTTACAGTTGACTAGGCAGGGATTGCTTTTTCCCCCCCTACACTTGCAACATGCAGACTGTGAAATCTGAGGAAACGCCGCTTAAACCCAGACTTATTGCCTTGGTTATCTTTAATGACTTTGAAATGTATTGGCCTCATTATGGAACACTGCAGTTATCAATTCCTCTAATTAGGTGATGTGCTCCCATAAGAAATTTAACATTAAAGCACAAAACTGAACTAGTTAGAGGCATCCAATGCTGGCAACCATGGTATCAATGGTAAATTTAAGATACTATGTTTTTTGAAGTCAACTCTGTCACACCATAGCCCTAACTTCTCCTTGAAGACTAGAGTGTGGGGCATGTTTTCTTTTTCCTTAAGGATTTGATCCTTATAAAGCACCTCCAGCACCTTTGATGACATCTGAGTGTTTCTAGATGGTGAACTGTGTTCTTGTCTTGTGCTAAATTGACCAGGAACCTGGGAAAGAGAAGAAGTGAATAGTTTATATTTAAAAGCTCTAAGTATAAACATCTCCATTTCTCAGGATTTGTCCCATGGCTTTTTACTTTTTCTAATAGGGTTACAATAGCTTGTTAGTTTTTCTTTTATAATCCAAATAAACTTTATTTCCATAAGTGGCTTAGTACAGACTTTTTTTTTTTTTAAGATAGGGACAATTATTTGTTTATTAAATAGTGATGCTGTTTTTATCATGCATGTTTCACTTGCTTTTCTAGAGAAGGGAGATGAGGTTTCTGGGTTTAGGCTGCAGTAAAAGAACATTATTAGGTATCTTAACTCCTCACCTCAATCATCCATGTGAAAAACAACAACAACAAAATAATAATTGTAGCTTCTTCTTTCAGGAAACTATATAGTTTAATTAGTGTCTTCTTAATAACTTAACGAATCTTTAGAGGAAAATTACAATAGAGGCATAGGAAGTCATTTTGGGGTTAGTTTATTGTTATTACTATTACTATTCTCATCATTATTACTACCTGGGACTAGCTATTCTTTTAAATTAGCTACTTGAAGACGTGTTTCAGATCTCATGGAGTGAATTCATTCACCTTCCGTGTGACAGTGCTCAGATAAGAAAGGTGTACCGAATATACAAATATGGAGCAGTAATTTCTTTAAGATACCTGGCCTTGTTAATGGCAGGAGTGTTAACTTTGTCACCTTCAAGGAATTCATTCCCAATTGGGAAATGTCAGAACACAGACTTTAATCATATCCTCTCAAGTGGTTATTGAGGAAACCTTCCTGTGCATGTACATATGAGCATAAGTCTATGGAAGCTGTTTTTCAATAATAATAATAATGTGTGGGCTTTTATAAACCCTCTTCTCACAGAGAGTGGGGGCTTCTTGGGACTCCACTGCTTGCTAAGGTCCAAAGAATAGTCCTGCTCTTTGCCATGGCACCTTCCTGGTCTGGTCCTTCCCTGGTGCCCTTGTTCTGTTCCCCCTGCCACTTCCCACTATCTTCAGAGATTCCTTCATCAATCCCTCTTGTCTTGTCCAGGGATCTCCCTTTCAAGAAAGGGGGCCCTGAGTTCACTGCTGATGGGTGGCAGAAGGATCCACTGGCACCTAAATGAATTTTTGAGGGAATCTGAAGTGTACTGCCTTGGATTAAAATTCTACTTCTGTCTGAATGACCTTAAGCAAGTTACTTGAAGTTTCTGTGCCTCAGTATCCAATCTATAAAATGGAGATGATACTGATACCTATTTCATTAAGATTCTTAGAGGAGGTTAAAGCAGTTAATAAACTCAAAGCCCTTAGAACAATGCAAGTCTCATAGTAAGCATTAGTAATGTTAGTTGTTACTACTTCTGCTTCTGTTCCTATTGCCATTTTACTACCTCATCACTTCCGTAACCATTAACATAAACCAGACCCTTTCAACCCTGAGGGATTTATTATTCTTCACATCTGAGTTCTACTACTCTCTATTTCCTTTTTTTTTTTTTTTTAACAACTATAAACTAATGCGTGAGATTGTAAAACCAAACAGACTTGATCACCATGATAAATAAAACATCCCTCAAGGAGCCTGGATGGTTCTGTTGGTTTGGTGTCTGACTCTTGATTTAGGCTCAAGTCATGATCCTCAGGGTCCTGGGATCAGGCTCCCTGTAGAGCCTACTTAAGATTCTTTCAGTCTCCCTATCTCTCTCTGCCCCCCTCCAAATGATCTCTGAAAAATATCAGCATATCCTTTCTCTCCTTATCCCCTCTATCGTAACCACAATGTCTAGTCTTGAGAAACAGCTTCTGTAAAATAAGCCATTTGTTATGAATTTAACAAGTATGATTACACATGTACATGTTATATTCCTTGAGTTGATGCTCAAAGATAGATTGATGAATAGGGCAGGGCCCTGCTCTCAAGTAACAAAACAAAACAACAACAACAAAAAATTCACTACTTCACAGAGAGTGTGGTGTTGGAGTTGGATTTTGAAGGATGAGTAGGAGTTTACCAGAAGAGGACACTTAAGAATACTTAAGACCGAGGCAACGGCATATGGAAAAGTTGGTATGGCAGTATGTGCCACTCCTGAAATGTACAAGTTGAACATTTAGGAGCGTGAAGTTCGTATGTCAGGAGGGCTAGGTGAGAGTGGACTAGAATGCAAGTTAATATCCTTACATGCCATGCTAAGGAGTTTAGACTTAATTCTATGGGCAGCCAGGTGCCTTTGAAAGATTTGTGGCAGGAAAGTGTTCTGATCTGATTTGCCAGCTCTGAGAAAGGACAGCTTGGAGAGAGGTTCAAGACTAGAACCAAGCAACATGTCAAGTAGTGTTTCAAGTGCTACCTATCCCTCCCGCTGCCCTCCCCCCCTCCCCCCCCCCCCCCCCCGGCTTTTTATATTGCTAAACAGAGTGGAGCAGAGTGATGTGCGCTTCTGAGAGACGGGTGGGTGTGCTGACTTGCCAGCGGTCCCTTGAGAATATTGAGAGGGTATGTGGAGGGAAGACACATAATCCTCACCCTGCCCTCTTACTACCTTAATCTTTTAAAAGAGACAGGAGTAAAGCTCCTATCACATTGGACTTGACTGAAGACAGAAGTCCTTGAGCTTCCTTCCCGAAGTGCTGGCAAGGCTGGTGCTTGCAGAGAAGAGGATTAGAATAACACCCTCATCCTCAGTGAGAAAGCAGGCAGACCCTCACACTGGATGGTTCCATTCCGGAGCCTCTCCTGACAAGTGCTGCAAGCAACTGATGTCCTTGGTTCCTCGTTTGCATTGCTTACCCTGTAGCAGTTAAGCATTCAGGGCATTCCATGTCTTTCTTCCCTCTCACTTGCTTCAAGAAGAGATGAGAATTTGCTTTAAAGAAAATGTGTCAAGAAAGCTCAATGAAATGGCATTTAAAAAAAGAAAAGCCCACACTTTTTTCCTCAGAAGGCTTCTCTCCAGTTGCCATTGTCCCTCCCACAGCCTTGCAAATTATTATTTATGTATATCATTGTAATTATTTCTAGAAAATCAATAGAATTGCTTGTCCTTATCGGTAGTGATACCTTCTCTGCCTCTCCCTTCTCATCCTCTCTTCATCCCTTGCAAATTGTCATCGCTGAGGATATTATTATTGTAATTACTGTAAGGAAATTGACAAAAATACCATGACAATTTCATGCCTCAGAATTATTACACAGGTTTCAAAAAAAAAAAAAGATTATACTACGTCAGTGCAGTATTTGTTATTCCTAAATGATTATTCCAGAAATACTAATCAAAAATGTCTCCCTCCAGAACAGCAGTAGGGCTTTAACATCAGCTGCTGTTTCTTTGAATGGGGTTGCCGGATCTTTCATCAAAGAAACACATCACCCATATCCTTGTCTTTAAAAACAGCAATTATGTGTAAATGCCTCCTGATTTATTTGAGCCAGGGCCACTGGCCAGTGTGAGTCACCACAATTTATTGCTAACCGTCACTTTTACATGATAGGTCTGTAACAAATATCTGCCGCATATTGTTAAATTAATCTTCCATTTAAAATTAATGGAGTTAGACTCCCCAGGTTCAATGTAATTTCGTGTTCACAGGCAGGGAGGCATGTGTGCTGCATACAGAATGAGACAAGGCCCAACGCCCTAAGCTTTCATCACCTTGAACCTGGACACGAGGACGCGTCTCAGCACCAACTAATGAGATTGAGCCCACGTCTCTCCCGAGGATGCCGGCTCAAAGAGGCTTTTCTGCTCAGAAATAGCAGGCTCCGTCTTATTTTAATAATTCCTCAGATATGACAAGTCTGATGTTATGTATGAAAGAGCCAGGCTTGAAAAAGAGATAAAATGAATTTTATATCATTACTTCAAAACCAAAGCCGAGAGAAAGTGTGTTGCAGTTAAATTTGGAAAAAAAAAAAAAAAAAAAAAAAGGCAGGGATTGGGGGCAGGAAGCATTTTAGTCATGAAATACAGTGACTGTAAACTGGGAGTCATCCTTTCACTTATTTTAATGCACAATCACTTTCGATTTCTATAATTTTTGAACCTTTTCATGCATTCATCAAAATAATGTGGATGAAAGTAAGAGCTTGTTTAATAAACACTTGGATGAAAATATCAGAGAGAAGATGTAATTCCTGATGGGATATGTCATGTAGCACTGAAGTTCTATCACTTCTACGCAGTGGCATCTTTTAAAAAAAAGTGTGTTTCTTGTATGTAGCACTAACCTACTATTTAGACTTTTAAAGTTTAGAAATGGTTAAGCCAAATTACAAAGTAGTATTGGGTTCTCTGGTTTTCATTTCTTAATCCTTTTTTACAAACTTGGTGTCCTTTTTTTGCATCCATGGAGAAGAAGGCCCCACAGAGCAGCTTTCAGCACTTCTGGCAAATGGTTGCTGCTCACCAGTTATTAGAGATTGAACTATAGGTGCGATGGGACCCTTTTCATAGGTAGAGAATGTTTCTAAAAAGAGAGGAAGTTATAAGGGTGGGAAAGGTGCCAGATGAGGTCAGTGTCCTGGTTTCCTCTCTCATTGTTAGTTTGACTCTAATTTCTAGTTACTTTGATTCTCTCAGAAAAGAATTCTAAGTATTTATGTTTTGTGTCTCATTTGTAATGCAACATACAAATGAATTTAAAATTCTTATGATTTGTTATAATTCGGGTCCAAAAGTAAAATTTCCAAAGAAGGAGGATTTAGTATTTTTCTACTCATAGATGATGGTGATGATGATGATATTACTATTACTGTGATGATGATTATGATGATGATGATGATCATATTAAGATTACATTCAATAGCTTAGAACTTGGGTGTCTCATAAACTCCATATAGTTCAGTGAACATAGGCTGAGGGAAATGAAAACTCAAGTGCAGGGATCAAGTCCAGTAACTAGTGACTTAATGGCACATAGCAGGCTTTTCAATTGCATCATTTTGGTAGGCTATCTGTAAGGGAAGTTTTTTAAAAATGTTATTCCCTGTCTCTATTTGAGTAAGATTTAGAAAATGTCAGGGGGATTTTAGAACCAGGTAAATGGGTAAAAATGATGAAATTACTTTATAAATTGGAAAATAAAGAAATGAATAATAGCAGGGCACCTGTCCCCATGAAACTGAATTGCTGTGCTTCTTAACAGCCTCTCTTTGAAGTCTTTAGGCTGTTGAATTTTCTACAGCAGGGTGTGTGGGGACCCCCAAAGAACCGATCTCTTTTTCTTTCTGCCTTAAGTTCTCCACATTTTCTTCTGCCCTCTTGTTTTTATATGCTCAGCTTCTTTCTTCTCCTTTCTTTGCTTATTTTCCTCCTTCCCTTGAAAGGGCTTCTTATTCTGTGCTCTAGAGGCTTCCTCTAGTTGAGTTTGCCCTTTCTATTGTAGGGGCACAAGGCAGGTTGATAAGGCTCGTGCTCTAGGTCAGGGTGGGTTTTTAGCTGTAAGTGTTACAGTTAGAATGTTAGAGATGTAAGGGACCTCTGATCCAATCTATGTCCCATTTTATATGTTTGCCTCGAAGGCCTAAACAGGTTAAGTCTCCTAGAGACCACAAGTATGTCCTTTTGCAAAACAGGAGTTGGTTGTTGCTCAAAAGAATTAAATATAGAATTACTATATGATCCAGCAATTTCACTTCTGGATATATACTCAAAATAATTTGAATCAGAGACTGAAACTGATACTTGTACACCCTTGCTCATAGTGGCATTAGGCACAGTAGACAAAAGGCAGAAGCAAACCCATATGTCCATTATCAGATAAATGGATAAACAAAATGTGGTGTATCTGTATAACAGTACCATTCAGTCTTAAAAAAGAAGAGTGTTCTGACACATGCTACCGCATGGGTGAACCTTGAAGACATTAGGCTGAGTGAAATAAACCAGACAGAAAGACTTAATTCTGCTTATGTGAGGTGGTTAGAGTAGTAAAATTCATACAAAGTTGCTATGGGCTGGGGAGGGGGGAAGAAGGTGTTATTGCTTACTGGGTACAGAGTCTCATTTTAGGGGTGACAAAAACACTGTGTGAATGCATCTCAGGTGTTGGTTGTACAGGAAGATGAATGTGCTCCATGGCACTGATTGTACACTTAAAGCTGGTTATGGTAAGTTTTACCACAATAAAAAATAAAAACACACACATGCACACATCATCTTTTTTATCTGAGGAAATTTCAAGTAATTAGGGAGTCTATCTAGTCTTCATCTCTGTAGCTAACATTTTAAACCTTCCCTCAAGTCAGTTTCAGGCTTGTTGACTTTGAAATGTTACCTCTCTCCCTTTCTCCTTTCACTTTTCTTTTTTTCTAACATTTGAGTGCCTGCTTCTGTGATCATTACTGGAGATGCAAATAGCTCAGAGCCTAAGGGGTTTTGCATGAAGTATTTTAAAGAATATGCATATAAAGCTTTCAAAAGAATTCCCAGAAAATATTAAGTGTGAAAGAGACAAAGTAAGACCATCCCATATTTGAACAAATGCATCAGAAGACTGATCCCACGTAAGCAGTCTTCACATTTTTTTCTCTAAGTGAGTTTTGTGACCATTTCATTCAATTTCATGACTATCTCCCGACTGAACACTTGCCTAATGTAGGTCTCTCAAAGGCAGGCCCTCCTTGTTTTGTAGATTAAATAAGAAAACCCCACAAGTGATTATGGCAAAAAATAGAGTATTCTAAATGGCATAAAAGGTTAATAATAGTCTTGAGTTTCAAAAAAATAAAAATTTATCAGACTAAGAACCTTGGACAATTGGCCTTTGGAAAATAGTTAAGATTGCATCAGGCAGAGAGACACGAAATGGATGGTAATGGGCAGGCAGCAGAGTGTTCTCAGAATAGTCAATGAGCAGTTGTTTGTGGTGTGAAATATGCTTGGGTTTGTAAGTGGGATTAAGGCTGGAGCTGGGATATTGAGTCCAGTGGTTTAGAACAGGGAGGGCCATGTTGAGGAGTTCTTACTACAATTTATGCAGAGAGCAAGGGGCCCCTTAGGATGGATCTGCACACTGGCCAACTGAATGCCATACCTGGTAGAGCAAAGCTGGAGTTATAATCTGGAGAATTACCTCCATAGAGGCATGGATGGAAGCTCTTGGATGAGTCAGATTGTGCAGGTAGAGTAGGGTAGAATGTCTTGAATGTTTCTTTAGTGGGAGGAAGAGCATGGTATCAAGAACAAACTTTCAGAGGGGTGAGAGAAGAGTAAATAAGAATAGGGAAGTGGGAGGTATAGGCTTCCAGTTATGGAATGAATAAGTCACAAGGATGAGAGATGTGGCACAGGGAATGCAGGCAGTGTTTTATAGTAACATGGAATGGTGACAGGCAGTAGCTACACTTGTGATGAGCACTGCATAACCTTTGGTAAGTCTCAAATCACTGTGCTCTCCACCTGGAACTGTATGTTTCAACTATACTTCAATAATGAAAATAATAAAACAATGGTAGATAAAGGAGGAACTTTCCTGATTAGGGAGTGGTGAGAGTGTTAAATGCTATAGAAGAGGCTTTACAGAGGATTAGAAATGAGAGGAAACCCTTAGATTTGATTTTGACTCTTTGTAACACAGAACTGCACTCAGAGATGTGGCATTAAAGTGTGAAAATATTCTCAGTGTCCCTCAAGCTATCCCAATGAAGGTATGCAAGCAAGAGTATTTTCCTGAAGATATTACTATAGAGGGAGCTTTTCTTTTGAGAGAGAGAAAGATAAACAGATCCATCTATATTTTCCCTTAAAAGGGAGAAAAAGGTTTTTCCAAAAACAGTGTATGCAAGACAGATTCTAGACTTTCTACGGTTTTGCTATAGGTCAGAGCCCAGACTATGTAAACAATGGAGTGAATTGTCAGTAAAAAGATGAAGAGTCCTGTTAGAAACCTAAATATCTGTTAAAAAGAACAAAGACCAGCATCAAGCTAAAAATATGTTATTCATTTGGCACCATCACCTCTCTGCTTCTTTGCTATGGTTGCTGAGCCCTTATTAAGCTCTGCTCCTGTTCAATGAGTGACACAGGGTTAGTGGCTGAGGGAGTCACTGTTCCAAGGGGTGGGTACACCTGAAGAGAGGGCCCTCCAAGCTCTGCTAGCTTCAAGAACCCCTGGAAAGGAAAGTACTACCCTTTAGCTTCTTATCCATGCCTTATTTGTCTTCATTTGGTCCTCACTGCACGATGTGGTCATGTTCTCCAGGACATCTGTGATGTGTGCTTTGTGTCTTCTCGGTGAGCACATTTTAAACGTGTTCTCAACAGGTTTTCTCCTGTGTCCTTCCCCTATCTGCTTTTTGCTTTTCCAGACAGGGTTGATAAGGTTTTAAGGAGTAAGGCCTATGTATTATAGTTAGTGTTCAAAAAATACATTTAAATACCATACAGTACAATACAATAAATACATTTATTGAACACTAACTATAGTGTCCTATAGTTAGTCCTTTTACTCAGCTCATTTTGGGGGCTACAGAAAAACTTACTTGCATATGAGGTCTCCTGATAGAATATCCTCAGCCAGAGCCACACTTACTCCTTCATGAATCACAGGGATGGAATGCATACAACACACATTATTTTCAATTTACACAATTTTTTAAAAACTTATGTGTTTGGTAATCTCTTCACCCAACATGGGACTCAAACTCACAATCCCAAGATCAAGTGTCACATGGTCTTCCCACAGAGCCAACCAGGCACCCCAACACAGTTTGATTAATTAAAATGGGTTATAAGAATAAATATAATTCCAGTCAAAACAATAAGAGTAGGGTACCTTAGTAAAGCAAATCAGTATGTTAAGAAATACTAAGGTCTAAATTTTTTTTATTATTTGAAATGGGAAGGTCACTATTAACTTCATTGATTGAATCTATCAAACTTTAGACCCTTTTTGCAAAGAAGTAGAACATTTTAAATGCAATTGAAAATTACAGGGGTGCCTGTGTGGCTCAGTTGGTTCGACTCTTGGTCTCAGCTTAGATCTTGATCTCAGTGTCATGAGTTCAAGCTCTGTATTAGGGCCCCACAATGGGTGTGGAGACTATTTTAAAAAACAAACACATAACCACTCACACATGGGTAAGGCAGGTGAGAGAGGATAATACAATCACTTGTATTAAGAAACCAAACAACTGTATTTTTGTCTTCTGGCAACGGGCGCCTGAGCTTATGATTTTCTGCACAGCTCAGGAACTAACACACTAGTACTTTTTCAGACTCACTGTTTGCTAGTTACCTATCCCACTGATCTGCCTGGTGACCTCTCAGGTGCCCTGCTCTAACTTTTTCTACCTACCCCTCTCAAGAGTCCCTGATGAGGTGGAGGCAGAGCACAGGGGGTGGGGTGAGGGGGGGGGGGCAGGGGTTTCTGCCAAGACACAAGAAAAGAAATAACTCATCTTAGATTCCCTTTGCCTTTTATTTATTTTGTCAAACTAATGTATTAGAAATATTTACTGTGCATTTGGAGAAGTTGTAGTGATCACGGGCATGAACCATTCCTTATTCACATGGTACATCTGAACTTACCATTGGACAGGAGGTGTATCTGAGCACATTACAGACATTGTGGACACTTTTTTCCCTTGTTTTCTCTAAACAAGTATCTAAGATTGTTATAGTCTACATGAAGCCAACTTGATCTTAACCAAGCCCAGCACAGTAACCTCAACCTCTCAGTGTGAATGTACTTTTTAGTAGTGGTATCTTGTAGAAAACATTTTTTAAAAAATGATTCATTTTTAAAAGCATTGATGTTTGAATACCAGCTGTACCTATTCATGTTTATAATTTAATTTGAAGATAGGATTGTCATTGAAGGAAACCTTAGGGGAATTCCCTAGGAAGTCCAGAAAATCATCCCAGAGGTGCATTATTGTTGTTGTCATTGCCTTAGAAGTTTATGGACTTCTCTGATTGCTTATCAGTTAGACAAAAGAAGAATGTGAATCTGTCAACAAAGTCACCTTTTCTACATTTCTACCCCATATTGATAAGTAGTCAGGTTCATCTTGGGAAAGAAGATTCTTAAAGTGCTCTGGCCTCTAGCAATTTAGGTGAAATTTGTCAAAACTCAAATTCATTTCTTTGGAACTTGCTTTACTTCAGTCTTAAATTATATTTACGAGTCCTTTCTTTTAGATCTTAGGATTTTACACACCTTTAGGTTGGCCTCTTCTCCCTGTCCCCCTTCCTCTCTAATAAGCCCCAAAGATCAAAGTGAGATTGCAAGATTCTGAAATCGGAAAGTTTCTGCCTTTTGCAGCTTATTTGATGGGAATAAAAATGACTGATGGCTTTCTCTCCTGGACCCTTTTGTTCGATTCAACTATGATTATGGAGCCTATTAGCTGGAGTTACAACCTATTTAAGAGCAGTGCTTACCAGTAATGGGGGCCAAATGATTTTGGAAAGTTCAGATGTACTGGACTCCCTACAGAAATGAATTCAGCACTGAACATATTGATGCAGAACCTGAATGCGGCTGCTCCAGTGGGACCAAGAGAATTGTGAGCTCTGCAAGAAATGAGTAGGTAGTGGAATTAAAGATCAGATAGATGTTCAGCTCAAGGGCAGTCTCAACTCTGAAGTTCATCACAGCAATTTAATCAGGCCCAAATTGAGTTTTGCCCATAAAAGAATTAGCCTTCTGTGTGACAGGAAATAGAGTTTATTTAAAAGATTCTTTATTTCCGGTAATTCTGTGTGGTGAGGCTTCCCACGTACACACTAAGATGAAGAACCTGCTACATTTGTCAGGTGATGGCACTTTGATTTGCCTTGGTTCATTATAAGAGTTGTGGTCCTGTTCAGAAGGAGCATGCCATCTCAGAAATTCTGGCTTTAACCATGTCTACGGATTCAGCAGGCCAGGGACCACCTTTGGCTTGAGCCATCTGTTGCTACCATCCGTTGTAAAATTGTTTTTACGTAAAATGTTAATGCATCTCCAGTGAGAGCTACAGAGCACAGCAGCAAAGAACATGAGCTATTCCCCTTGCTAGGTGTGTGACCTTGAGCAAGTTACTTGACTGTCAGACCCATAGTTTCTTTACCTATCAAATGAGAATGATAATGTGCACTTCATAGGATTATGGTGAGAAGTAAATTAAATGAAGTAGTATATATTGGTTTTTGCAGTGTTTGCACAGTGTTTGCACATATTAAATGTTCAATAAATAGTAGTTACTTGAAGCTTTAGCACTCTCTTCATCTTGTACTTCTCTTATTTGCCCTCTTAGTACTCTCGTTTTGAGCAAGAGTATTCAGTGTCTTAGGAATAAGTGAGGGAAAACCTTTTAGAGGACCTAAGGATTCAGAAATGGAGCAAGGGAACAGACTATAAATGTGAGAAAGTTTGGACACCTGGTTTTCAAGAGCCCGAGCAAAGACACCCTACCCCACCTTCCTCTGTACATCACCCCCACCACTGCAGGGTATATTAGATTGACACATTATTAACCCAGGAAAATTAATATTTTGAGAGTCCTGTTATGATTTTATACACATGATGAGAATCTATCAGTCTTGTTTCTTAAGATTTTATTTATTTATTCATGAAAGACACAGAGAGAGAGGCAGAGAGACATAGGCAAAGGGAGAAGCATGCTCCTTACAGGGAGCCTGCTGCAGGATTTGATCCTTGGACCCCAGGATCACACCCTGAGCCAAAGGCGGATGCTCAACCACTGAGATACCCAGGCCTCCCAAGAGAAGCTATTAGTCTTTCTTTGATATTACTCACCAGCTAAGTTTACTCAGTAATGTACAGGTATTTTTTCCTGATCAAATTTGAAAAGAATATAATATATATTAGGAGTTTGCTTCTTTTCTTCCTTTAGAGATTATCAGAATGTGTCCATGTGTCTCTATATTCACATTTTATCCTTATGTCTGTGTGTGTGTGTGTGTGTGTGTGTGTAGAGAGACCTGAGAAACAGACTTGCTGATTGACTGATACCTGGATGAGCACCCAGTAATTCCTAAAATGCAGATCACTCAGGCAAAAGCTGGATTGGAGAGGCTGCCAAGATCCTGTTGAAGTGGAATCTCCTAACCTTCTGCCATAGTTTATACCTTGGGACCCTACAGGGATGTGTCTGGGCCTGCAGTCTACTCACTGGCCATCTGAGTGAGTGTAGATCTGTGTATCTACAGTACAGAGAGAAACCCATCTTGAGAAAGGATTACTTGTAATAGAGGCATCACAGCTACTCCATCACATGACCTAGGGATAATCCCTTGTTCTGACCATCTCACAGCAAAGGGTAAAAGAGACAGCAAATGTTGGAGGGACATATTCCTCTGGGGTTAAGGTGAGAGGGTGGAGAGGAGCACAGAAGACATTCCACAAAACAGAAGCAGCCAGCAGTTTGAAAACCAGCAAGATTTGAGAAACAGGATAATTGTGAAGACCTGGCTTTCACATTTATTAACACACAGAGAACAAAAATACTATGATCTATTTTTTGTGTTAAAAGGTACCGTGCATTTTCTATCACAGTTACCAAATGTGAGTACTTTGATTTAAACAAATATTTGTTTAGTGCTTTGAAGATTCAGAATCCTGAGTCAGAGCTACATACCATATTAATAAGCAACAATATATGTGAAGTACTTAAAGACTACTGTTATGTTATACAGTTGGTAACAGGGAAAGATTGAAAAGACTGTGGAACTGAGGAATCCAGTGCTACTGTGTGTTCTGTTTATGGCTCCCTCAGACCCAAATAACAACAAAAAAAACAGAAGAAACAATGTAGACCCATCAAAGAGCATAATATAAATTGTTGGGACTTCAGATACGTAGATAGAAAATTAAATTAAGGTGAAATGTTTAATGTTTGAGTTTTTGGAACAGTGTTCATTGCTGACTGTGTGTATGAGAAAGATTTATTGAGAGTGCCTGTAGCCCCTTGTGGGGCTTCTCTTGTTTCAAAGAGTGGGTCCCACTACTAGAAAAAGATGTTAAAATTATAGAATTTTAGGTCTGATGAAAAACTAAACAAAATAAAACTTAGGAGTCACCTGGGTTCACAAAAGGTATTGTATTTCCTCTCTGATTTCGAACCATAACTGTGTGTTGGTGAACTCTGAGAAGAAGGGGCAGCAGTAAATATTATTCTGGGGCCACAGGAAAAAGGCTGCCACACTTGCCATATTTAGCTGACAGAAGTGATGAACCATAATGAGGAGGGGTTTTGTGGAAGAGAAGAGAGGATGAAGAAGGGTAAAATATTGAGAATTGCTTTCTCTTCCAGAAATGCCTCTGCTCTGATGTATGTCAGTTTTCAATGTCCCCATAGATATTTTACAGGAATTGCTACCTCTTTAAACATTGATGCTATTAAAAAATCAGACCAATTGTTGACATAAACCCAACATAGCAGCTACTATATAGACAGAATATGAATTTTTTATGCTGTTGATGAGAAGTTTATGTCATTTATGTGCTATAGTAAGGATAGAAGATGTATCTTGAATCCTGAAAAAGCTACTTTTGGCACCATTCAGAATATTAGCTGTGCTTTGAATCAAAATATTAAGATGGCTATATTTTAAATGTGTGTGTTTTTGCGCAAACTGACTTATCTGTGGGTGGGATGGGCAAAATCAGTCTAACTGGGAGAAATAGTAATGGTTTTCTTTTGTTTATGTTTTGTTTTGTGAAAGGAAGGATTGATAGCATTTAATTTTTGATTTACCTGCCCTTCCCTTCACCATCAAAAGAATTAACTTTTGTGGTGATAAAACCATATCTCATCTAATTGAAGGTACCATCAGCTGCAAGGTGCAACATTAGCTTATGTACCACTAAGGATATGCACTAACAATTAAACTTGACATGCCATTGATTTTTAAGGGGCATTTCAATTTCAGAGATGTTGAAATGTGTACGGATGAGTTTCTTGGAATGTGACATGGTATACGTAATTCACTTTGGTATTTGTCTATGTTTATAAAACCTACTTATATTTGGTTGTATTCTGTAGTATTCTGAATCATTTTTACTGAGTTAGATTTTTATTTGTCCTTTGAATATGCTATTAACATTTGTTTGATACAATTAATTTAACATGGCATGAATTTGGAGTCTCTACTTAAAAGAATCCTTTGGAAGATCTAGTTTCTCAAGCTTTCAAAAGGAAAAGAAAAGGGTCAGGTGGACTGACATTAACATTAATGTAAGAGCATTTCTTTTCAGAAAGAAGAAAAGAAAGCACACACAATCAAAGAAAGGAAGGTAGAAGTGAGTGCTCTTTGCTAGGGACCAGCAAACTGCTATCTTCAATTTCTGAGAGAAAAGCAGATTTTTGCTAGTATATCAGAATCCAGTCGTTTATCTGATTGCATATTTATAGTTCTTGGGTGGTGTCTCTCAGGAGTGAATCCTTCTGAAATCAGAGGACTATAGTTAGTGTATACTGGAAATTTACTAAGAGAAATTTCAGGTGTTTCCACCACATACAAACACATAAAAATAGCAACTCTGTGAGAAAGTGGATATGTTAATTAGCTTAACTGTAGTAATCTTCACTATATATGTGTACAGCAAAACATGTACACTTTAAATATACCCAATTTTTATTTTAGAATTAAAGTTATATATTCATTACAAAACAAAACAATAATATATATATATATATATAGTAATAATGCATGTTGTGTATTAAATGCTCAATAAATCGTGGATATTTTCCCACATCAGTACGTTTCTCCATAGTAATTTTTAGTGACTCCATAGTGTAGCGTCATGTAACGCACCATAATTTTTAAACATTTCCCTGTTTATGGACATTTAGATTGTTTGCAGTTTTTCACTTTAATAATATGCCTGCCATGAATGTCCTTGTACTTTCGTTTTGTCACATTTACCCATTGATCATTTTAAGATCAATTCCTAGGAGCTGCATTGCTGGATCAAAGGCTATACATGTTTTAATGTCACCATTACATGGTTTGGAAGGGACCATTTCTTCACATATTCATCAATACAAAATTTTAGTAGTTCCCAATTATCCTCATTTTGCCAACCTGATTGGTTTTAAAAAATCTTTTTTTTATTAGTATTTTAAAAATTATACTTGGGCCTAAACACCTCTTTTTGGCCTTTTCAGGATGGTTCTTAATAATAAGAAAGCAAGGAAGCTCAGGAGAAAAGCAGAAGGATTCAAGGGATTTTCACAGTTTTATAAAGTCCTGTGAATTTTTGAGGAAACTGTCCCACCTTCCTTCAAGCAGATGAAACACCAAGACATGGTGTTCAGGTGTGGCTTGCTCACTCAGTCTATGGTCCAGCACTGGAAAGGAGAACTCTTTGGCATCAGAACACCAGGGAAGATGTGACAGGCCCAGGCTAGTTTTGAAAATCTAGAGCCCTACAAAGGAAAACCACAGACTCCTGTCTGCTTCCTCACATGCAAGAATTTGAAGAAGAGGTCAAAAGAGGGTTCCTTTCCTCTGAGTGTGCTAGATTTATTTAATACCATTTCCTTTTGTTTGAATTGAACTGTTGTCTTCTTTGCTTTGCCATCATGGGCACAAACGATCAGATAGTGTGACTTGGCAGTAGTTAACAATAAAATTGCATAGTATGAGCCATGTTGATTTTTTTAAGTGGCCAAAAAGGGTGATTTCTTTATGAAACTCTCTGCTATTCAAAGCTCTTAACATTTCAGGCAACGTGAGAATTATATTTGGAATAAAGTAGTAAATTCCCATTCAGATTGCTGATATCATGTAATCTCCAGAAACCATAACTGTGTAGTTATGTAGTGTATCTCCACTTAGTAGTTACCAAACACATTGGCTCCAAGAACCTCTCAGTGTCTGCCCTTCATGGCCCAGCTCTAGTGCTGCTTCCTCTGTTGGGCAGTAGGTATTTTACAATAGACAGGACTTCATTATCCAATGGAAATGCTTTGTTTTTGGAGTCAGACCAGACAGAAAGTGGACTCAACTCTGCCATTTAGCGTGGTGTGCTCATCTTTAGAAATTAGGAGCTGTGTAATTGTGGAGACCATATATTTTCTGAGCTCAACCATGTAAAATAGTTCATCCATAAGCATCATTCTTGGTACCTGTGTTGCCTTCTTCATTCTATCTCTGAAATCTTACTCGGCTGCCTCTCTGGCATGATATCTTTTGGAAATTCCTTTAAAGTCTTGATTTGGGTCCCATATTGATACTTATTTGGTATTTAATATCGATAGTTATCTCTTGATATTTCTGTACTTCCTTGTATCCATAGTATCCTCCATTAACACATACATTCATTCATTCAAATATTTATTGAGCCCCTTTTGTACATTAGGCCCAGAGTAAGATGCAAGAATGTGTTAGTGAACAGGAGATGTGGTTACTGTCCTCGTGGAGCTTCCTTCCTGGCAGAGAAGCCCTATATGAAACAACCTTGAATTACTAAGTTGAAATTGTGATTGCTATGAATAATGTGGGAAGGGGCTGTTAGCGTGAACCAGCTCAGGGATGACATTTGAGCTGATACCTATTGGGTGAAAAGGAGGTAACCAGGAAAAGGTGGGAATGATAATAAGTCTTTGGGCAAAGGAAACTGCATATTCAAATACTGAGACAGGAAAGAACCTGTATTAGTGGTACAAGCAGTCCTGGCAGAAAAGTGTGCAGGCAGCAGGCCTTCGGAAAGCACATTGCAGAGTGAAAGGGGTCAAGGCTAGTAACCCCAGGAGGCCTGTTGGCCAGCTATAGGACTCTGGTCTTTGGCTTAAGAGCAATAGCAAAACACTGCACAGTTGAAGGCTTACCACTGGAAGACTTCCCAGTAAAACAGATAAATGGATCAATTTGAAGGGGCCCTACCTTAAGTTGGGGTTTTGAGGCCACAGTCCTGATTGTGTGCAACCCCACTCCCTATCCTTGCTCGTAAAATCTTTAGCAACAACAGAACAAAACATGGGAATGATATTTTCAAGTATCCCTTCAACTCTAAAATACTGTGACAATGGGTAGAATATGAGAATTTTTATTTTCTAAAGAACTTAAGTTTAAAGATGTATTTCAGAGGAAACATATTTTCAACCTAAGGTAGAGGAATCTTAGTGAAGTTTTAAAATATTAATACTGTGTTTAAAGAGAAAATTATACCTGTCTTTAAAATGTATCAAAATGTTTAATTGTGCTGAGTGTAAAAGAAAAGGGGGAGGCCCCAATATAACCTTCCTTAGGAGACTGGAAAAGATTATTTCCAAAACCTTTGTTAGTGCCTGTAGTTGTGTGAGCCTGAGGCCAAATTTGGTCATCTTCTGAGTGTTGGAGTAAAGGTGTCCGAACTCAAGGCCCATATACATAATGCTAATGCATTTATCAGTTCATTTATTTTGCCACATAACACCACTTTTAACAACATTTACACAGAATCCAAGTTTTCTTAGAATTTTAGTGGAAGGTACCCTAAGTCCAGCCTCAGCGTCTTACAAGAAGGGGAGATCCAAAGTTGGAACCAAGAGCTGCCTACACAGAGCTTTGAGCATGGGGGCCTCTCTCTCTCTCCCTACCTTTTTCTTTGATAAGGATCAGGATTTTTACGTTAATCTCCACAAAGTACAAGGTAATGAAGTTATCATTTTTGCTAGGTGGAAATTTCCCTTGATTGATTCTTAATGCTGTCTGCCTAATTTCTTTCTTTCTTTTCTTTTTTGTCACCGCTCTGCATGGTGTTGCCTTTATGTTTTTTCTCCTTATGAGATTCGCTGAATTTCTATACTTTATAAACACTGGTGAGCTTCATGAATTGGTTCAGAACTTAGGGAAATGTTGAGAGAGAAGGGGTTAGTCTCTTAGGGTTCCTCTTGGCCTTCCACCTCATTCATCTCTTGTGCTACATGTTGGAGTCACAGAGATGAGTGACATGTGGTCCTTGGCCGCTGAGTCTTGTGATCAGGATACATTATTATATTTACTTGCAACCTACTTCCATTTCTTTACATGCTTTAGGAATGTTAGAAGTACAGTATTTCTTTTTAAAGCCAGTTAAGAAAAAGCCAGGTAAGTCAGATATTATTGAATTGATGAACAGATTATTGTGGTTAACGAAGTTAAATAAGCATGCAGCCCTCCCCATCACCTTAGTGTTTTGGTGACCACATATTTCTTGTTACTGGCCCAGATATTAGAATTAAAACCCCTTAAAAATAACATTCTCACCCACAAGAGGTAGAGAGAAGGCCATAATATCTGTATTTAAGGGTATTTTTAATTATACCTTTATTGTGTATATTTTTGTATAAGATCCCTGCTGGTTTTTGGATAATTGAATCAAGTGGATCTTTGAGATGGAGGATGGAGAAGGATAGGGAGCCCACAAGCAATGACTTTAATATGTCATCTCAAAGAAGAAAAAAAAGCACACCTTTTTTGGTCTGACCAAAAAAATTAATGTCATGAGGCTTTTAAAACCCGATCTACAGAAATCACAGTGAATAATGGCCATATTTCAGCCCTTAGGCAGCCCCAGTGGTGTTTTGATCGTAGATGTTCCCCAAGGTGTTGATTCGGTTCTGGCTACCACCAAAGGAGGGGAGTTCCTGCTTTGTTAGCTGAAGAGTAAAGTAAGTCTCTAAAGATGAGATACAGGGGAAAAAAAACTAAAAGCTTCTCCAGGGTGGCAGAAGGGCACAATTTTTGCCATCTTTATTACAAGATCCTTAGCAAAGGTGTCCTCTTTGTTAACAGTTTAATACTCGAAGCCCTCAGATTAGATCTCAGTCTGAGCATTTTTTCCTCTTCTCTCTGACTTTTATCAAGTGCTTTGTGCTATCTGTATTTCTTCGCCCTCAGACTTCTTTTCTCTGGATTACTAACCTCTAATTGGAGATTTATTAGGTGCTCTTAAGTAAGAGGGGAGGAAGGCCAAAGGAGAAGGAAATGGAAGAGAAGCAAGAAAAAACTGCAGGAAAGCATCAGAGGGAGGAATGGGGAGGATGCAGATAAAAGATGGATAAATGAAGACAAATGAAGAGCAATGAAATAGGGAGGCCTGAAGTCAAATACTGAAACTGAGCTCGTGCAGAGACATGTAAAGTAGGGGTCTGGTGGAAGATCTCCAGCAAAAGTGGCGTAAATCAATGATGAGTAAATTAATAGGGCAATTGTGCAAATGGGACTCACTCATTTAAACTAAGCGTAATACATCATGGATGATTTAGAGATAATGCAATCCGTAGGGCATACCTTTTAATCTGCCCGGGACCCAGTAGAGAACACTGTCACTTCAAGGGTAAAAAGGCAGACTATCAGAACACTGGGTGTGTCTCTTCATTTTACAAGTGCTAATAAGACAGTTTCTGAGCTCCATCAAAATTAGCCAGACTCCAAAGCTTAGTGTGTGTGTGTGTGTGTGTGTGTGTGAGATATGTGCATTCACAACGAGCTTCATGTATTCCAGAATTCTCTCCACAAACATAAAATATTTCTTTAAGAATCCTTTTTTCCCCACCCCCCAAGAATCCTTTTAAATTCTTCATTTGAATAGGTTAACCTGTGTGATTGACAGAAATTGAAGCAGGTATAAAAGGAGTCGCTGCACATGTGATCCCAGGTGTGTTAAGTGGGTGTAATCAGGGAAAGTCCTGTGCTGTACTTGAGAGTATTCTGAGAATACTCTCAGAAAAAAGAAAAGATGGACTCTGATCCCTGTGGTCCCACTTCTTTCATTCACGCATTTGTTCATTCACTCATTCAACAAATGCTTACTTTGTAGGAGAGACTGAGAGATGTCATAGGGTTTCTGCTTCGAACCATTAGTATAGGTCATTCTCTGAGTTCTCTTGCCAGTATTCTTGGGGGGTAGGTACTGAGGAAGTGAAAGGGAGAAGTGAACATTGGGAAAGGAAAAAGATCTTCCTTTATAGAACTTCTAGGATTTCTGTGTCTATTCTTTTTTGATTAAGAAATGGGGAAGCTGGGCAGCCCGGGTGGCTCAGCAGTTTAGCGCCGCCTTCAGCCCAGGGCCTGATCCTAGAGACCCAGGATGGAGTCCCATGTCAGGCTCCCTGCATGGAGCCTGCTTCTCTTTCTGCCTGTGTCTCTGCCTCTCTCTCTCTCTCTCATAAATAAAATAAAATAAAATAAATAAAATAAAATAAAATAAAATAAAATAAAATAAATAAAATAAATAAAATAAAATAAAATAAAAAAATAAAAATATATTAAAAAAATGGGGAAGCTTCTAAAGGTTAAGTGTCCTGGTTAATTAAAGTCCTGAGTTAGTTGGAATATTGAGGGTTAGGTAATGGTGGACTTCCCTCCTAGGCCATTATTAGAGTTTTTCACTTTTTTTGTCTTCTTGAAGGAGGTTGAAGACACAAATTTTAACCTATAAAGATTAGAAATGAGAGTAGTGGTGATTAGAATATCAAAAGCATCTAAACACTTAAAGGGAAAGCAAACAAAGCCTGTTCCCCAGTAAATGCTAGGTCTCAGAGTGGGAAACCAGACTAAATTTAATAAAAGGGGCTTCATTTTTATGTTTTCATACTATGCTCAAAAACTCCTGTTGCTGATGAGGAAAATGACATTATTCCAAGTCTGGCACCATATTAGCAAAGGAGCTATATTAAACCAAGACTCCAGGGAGTTGTGGAAAACAGCAATTTGTGACACACCTTATGTAAGAAGAGTTACAGAGAGGACATTGATACAAGCTAATCACAAGAGTTTTTTCAAAGCACATCGTACAGGTGAACAGGCACTAACTTTCAAATTCTCTGTTACCAATGATCATATGTTTAGGCTTTTCTGTGTAAAGGAGAAAATAATTTCCCAGATCATTAGGACAAATTACTAATGATGTTAAATAAAACATTTTTGCCAGATAGTATTTTATCAGGGGATACTCAACATGTTTTTGAATCAGTTAGGATTTTCGTGTTTCCATTCCAGAGATCAGAGAAGACACGCCTTAGAGAGGAAGCATATTTTCAATCTGGAAATGATGCTTGTGTCAGCAATAAGAATAATTTTTTTTCTATCCTCACATTGCTGAGAAGACTCTAATTCTTTTCCTATCTAGGTTCAATTTGGTCACTCACGCTTGACTTCTAATACTGTGTATGATGTGAATTCTACTAACCACTGTTAGTGTAACCCAAAGAGAAAGTAAATACTCCCCTTGTCCTGATTCGAAGTATGATTGAGTTTAACCAACCTTTGTCCCTCTTTTCTCTATTTCCCACATCCCAATTCAGGTATCCAGTCCTTTGATAATTGTTAACCTGCCCATTTGGGATTGTTCAGCATTAAGTTATGAGTGTAGCTTCTAATAAATTAGATTTTTAAGAGAATGCTGCCTGCCAAGAAGCAAAGTCATTAAGGTAGTGTGTGTATTTTCAAAATGTTACTATAAAAATCCCCTTAACCAAACAGAATAGGCAGTTAAAATAAATTTGAAATAACGGTCTTACCTCTAGGTTTTAAAGTCATTAACCTGAAGACAGGTGGTCTAATTTTGCTCTCTATTTTCCTTATTCACATGTATGATAATTGCTATGTGAAATCATATACATATCTTATATCTATAGCTGATATAGTTATATGCCAAATATACATTTCTCCAGTGGAATATTATAAAAAGTTGAATTTTCTTTCACAATTGGAAATTAGTTTTACAATGGCTGAATATTCCATCATCCTTGACAATCAACATTCTTATTTGCCATAGAGAACAAAAATGTACTTGACATGACCTTTTGCAATCCTACATTTGAACTAAACAAAGGAACATTATGTGAACAAACTGGAGAAATGTGTGAAATAAATAATATTTTCATTTATCATTATAGTTATTTTTACTTCACAGCTTTCAAGAAGGCATTTGAAGCAACTGGAATGTTTAATAAAATAGGAATAAAAATGAAGATGGAGTGAGAGGTGTGAGAACTTTGTAATGCTCATGTTGTTGCTGAGATTGTTGATAAAATCTATACTGAGGTTGAGGTTCCTGGTAGCTGGGACAGTGAAAGAATGTGATAATTCCTATTTTCAGAAAAAATACCTAGGGGCGCCTGGGTAGTCAGTTCAGCAACCAACTCTTGGTTTCGGCTCAGTTCATGATCCCAGGGTCATGAGATTGAGCCCTGCATTGAGCCTCACATCGGGCTCTGGGCTAGGCTGAGCATGAAGTCTGCTTGAGATTCTCTCTCCCTCTCTCTACCCCTTTCCCATTCTCTCTCTCTCTCTCTCAAATAAAATTTTTTAAAAAGGAAAAAGATAACTAGCTCCTTATTTTGGTGTTGGGAGTAGGTAGAGGGAAGTAATTTACTTTTGCCTCATTCTAATCTCTTTTAAGATTTTAAGGTTTTATTTATTCATGAGAGACAGAGAAAGAGAGAGGCAGAAATAATTGCAGAGGGAGAACAGGTTCCCTGAGGAGGGCCTAATGCAGGACTGAATCCTAGGACCCCGAGATCATGACCTGAGACAAAGGCAGATGCTCAGCCACTGAGCCACCCAGGGATCCCTTGTTCTAAACTCTTACAAAAATGCATCCTATGGGTTTTTACGGAGTGATTGATTGGAGGACATAACTGGCATTGTCCTCAGCTAGAGAATCCTGGGAAATTTGGACATGGAATCCATGGTGTTTTAGTTCTGACCTTTAGTGAAAGATGAAGGTATTACACTGAGGCTTATGTAAGCAGGGGCTTTCCTGAATGGTGTGGCTCGTTCCAATCCATACATAGGCTCCTGTTGGTGCTCCTTTCCCATTCCAGGGAACAAGGATAGGTTAGTAAACTTGAAAAATGAGATGAACTGGCAAGAGAGATTATTTGATGACTATTACGGAGCCTAGTGAACTGTTTGGTCAGATTAGAAAGCTACCCTCCCCTCCCGGATCAAGTTGTATAAACAAAACCATCATTCACACTTTGCAGGTAGCTATTTATGTGGTCAGATTTTTCAACCTGGTCAGGACTAGCACTGATATTTTGTTTGTTCTAGCCAATTTATATTATCTATATTGTCTATTTCTCTTGATTTACAGAATTGATTTTGTGAACTTACCGGTAGTCTTCGGACATCTCAAAAGTTCATCTCTATGACTTAACAAGTATTTATCGACTATTCCCCTTATGCCAGGCATCGTGCTCAGTTTAGGGAGTATAGGAGTCCTTGCCTTCTTAGAGTCAAGTACTTTGGTTCTTAAATCTCTTTTTCATGTCCTGAGACGTATAATGGCCATATTACCTATTCAGACTTTGGTTACTGGAAGTCTTCATCATCTCCTACATATTTCCATCCAAAATGCTTATGGGAAAGCATGATCAAGCCACTTCACATCAGTCACCAGTGGGGCTTTAGATCTTAGAGTTTCTTATGATTATGTACAAGCATGTGTACGTTTCAGAAGTGATTAAAATGTTTCAGGAAGCACACCGATCAGCCCCAATGTCCTAGACATGTCACCAAACTCAGCAGGCAAGATTTTCCTCTTTCTTTTAAAGTTCCCCATTACACAAAGAGGAATTGAGTGCCAGAGTAAACTTCCAGATGAAGGATACATTGCATGATTGGGGAGCGGAGGGATTTGAGTGCTCTTGGTAAAAGGCAGTGGCAAATGAGACATTAAAGAAATGCACAAGTATCTTCTTCCAGTCTCTTCTAGTTTTCTTTAGTCATGATTGTGAGACTGTTACCTTTCAGTTACAGGAGGAATTTAAAAATGCTCTGTTAGTAAATTGGCTTTAAATTGGTCACTTAATGCTCTGATGGAGCCTAAATCAAAATGGTGCTTCTCTGAGGGAAAGAGCCGCAAGACACTTTTTAATCCTTTGAGTACCTTCTTATTAACAGTATATGTACATCGTCATTATAAAGCATTTTATGGGTAGCAAAGCACTGTTACAGACATGTTATCTTCATTTTGAAGATGCCATTTTACATGTCATGCCCCTTCTTCTTTGTGTGTTTAGCAAGTACCTTCTCCTCCTTTGGGTGAACACCAACTATCCCGAGTCCTCTTGAGACACCTCTGAGTGGGCATATGGTCTCCTCCTGTTCTTATTCTGCCTTTTACATGTACCTCATTAGAGCACTGGCCTCGTCCATGTGGTCGTGCTTTGTTCACATCACTGTCTCCCTCTGTAGACTGTGAGCCTCTCAAGGGCAAGGAAGCTGTGTGCTCTTCATTTTATCTCCTGGTACTTCTCTAACAAGTGAATGTTAATATGCTTTGAAGATAGTGGTGGCATGAATGTTGTGAGGTGTAGAGCTGAGGACAGCTTATCTACTTCCTAAGATAGGATGTTTAGGAAGTGGTAGCTATAAGTAAAATTGAGGTCTCTTAACCCCCATTTTTCTCAGTTCATTTGGTTTATTAGTTAATTAGAAAAAGTTTGTTCAAGTGAAAAAGCTTGTCCACCATCATACTCATATTATTCTACCCACCCAAGATATTTTCTAGTGTATATGAAAGATAAAGAATAATCCTTTGTCAAATTGAGGATATTTCCATTCTGTCATCACACCTGAACTCTTTTCCCAAGTGAAATTACAAATCATTATAAAGGAGGTATAGACAAATACACGAATGTTAGAGACATTTCTTTTGCCTCAAGTATTTTCTCCTCAGTCCTACTTGTCATTTCTCTTTGTCATTTCACATAGCTCACCGAGGTCCTCAGTTCAGAATCCCCATTCCTTCCACATCCTTCTTGCCATCAGAGCAGCTGGTTAGTTAGTGTCCTACTCTTCCCTGCCCTCAGCACACTGTCCTGTTAAAAATCTGGTATTTTAATGATTCTCAGGTTTAAAAACAATGCTACCTGCATAACGTTCTGCCTCTCTTTGGAGTGTTTGCATTTGGGTGGCTAGTGGGTTGATGCTATGTATGGCAGAGTGTTAGATGTAAAGACTGTAAAAGAAGCTATCTGTGGGCTAGATTGTGTTCCTGTTACCCCGAAAATTCCCCTGCTGAGGACCATCCCAGCTGGTGATTAACAGACCTTAGTTATTTGCTAGGTAGTTTCCACACTCTGTAGTAGGATATATATGAGGCAAAATGTGGTGTTTATGTGAGAATAATGTAGATGATTCGAATCTAGGCTGTAGAACCTACCTGAATGTGGGTTTTATGGTTTTGTGTAATTGCCTTTTCTTTGTGTTTGCATAGAAGGCATTACGTAGCTGGAAGATGATGGCAATTATAATTTATTATGCTGTAATTGTTACCTAAATGTTTTTGAATAAGCAAAAATCACATCTGTTTAGAAATAAGTTGCACAGCAAGAGAATTCCCTTTGAAATGAATGCTTGCGTTCTCATATTCTGTAACTGTACACATAAAACAACATATTTATTTCCCCACTGAGTCCATTACATTCCCAAGTCAAACTGCATCCTCTCTTCCCTTCCCATATTAAACCCTTTGATTTAATGGAGGTTTTAACTACTGGTTCTTTAGGGAATTTTCAGTAGGCTTTGCACAGATTAGGTTATTGGAAAGTATAGTTATTTGCTTGTAAAGTGGCAGTTCTGTGTCAAAATTGATTTTCTCTGGAGCTGCAACAGTAAAAAAGATAAGCTTCTGCTTTGCATCCAAAATGCCCTGATGTTCCTACTATGATAGTTTTCCCTTTGCTTCTTGCTCCACACCATTCCATTACAGGCTGGTTTGGACAGACAGATATGAGCACATGTAGCCTACAGGACTTTGATATCCAGTGGTGATAATTGGCCAGGCCTCTCTTCCATTCTGGTTGCCACTGGTCTGTGACAGCCAGTGTTCTGGGCATGGTGAGCACGGTATTTCTTCCCTTTGCCATTAAATAGGAAACGCATAAGCCGAGGATGGTTTTGTTTGTTCCACAGAAATGTTGCTGTTGAAATAATTACCTTGCTATGCCCAAGATAACAGGATTTATCTTCTATTATAGATCTTGAAGACATATGCAAGAATAGTTTATTTCTCTAAATTTACTAGGCTACTCACTTAGAAATGATTTCACTGTTTAAAAGAGAATGGTCATACCTGGTGGCATAACCTAGAAAAGCTTTAATAGCCAGGAAAATGAAGGGTAAATTCTCTATTTTTCTGCTTCCTGCTCATAAAATAGATCTGGAGTTTATGCAAATAGCAGGCAGCCTCATTTTATTTTTATACCCCAGGTGCATGTTAGGGGTCCTTTAAGATGGGGCTTAATCACTGATCTTATGTGCTTCCATATGGCATGCTCCCATCTCTCCAAGATGTGTCTTACTCTGGTCACAGCCTGTCTGGGTGACCAACATGGGTTGTATCCGTCTGTTCCAATTCAGACTCACTGGAGGCCACATATTTGAGGCTATTTGGGGGATATTGTCCTGTCTATGTTGTTTTGGAATGCTGACTCATACTCTTTCTTTTAACCTCAGTTCTATCTCAGGCCAGATGCCATTTATAGATTTTGCTTTCTTGTTGTGTTTTGGTTTGAAGCTCCTGTTGGAATCCTGAATGCTGTTCTATCCTGCATATTTCATCAGTTAAGTCTTGATCTCCTGTCTTTGATCATCAAAATGTTACCAGATTGCTTTTGTTCCCAACTTAGCTGTTTCCACCTTGACTTTCACTACCAGCTCATAGACAGTGATCCTAGTTCATAACTTATTTGTGAAATCTGACTTTTCCTTTTGGTGTTAGTCTCAGGTATTGATGGATCTGTGAAGGTGCATGACCTTAGCTCAGAAGGATCTAAAAGAACACAAACTAGGCTTCCCTATTTAGGGTTCAAGTTTTGTGGCCTTGATAGATTTAAGAGTTGGGTCAAGAAGCCTAGGATGTTAATTCATCTTTCTTCATACTGTTTCATTATAGTTAATTCAGTCCATCCATCTACTCATCCTTATATCCCTCAGTCCACTCGATAATTAACTTACATCATTGATAACTTCCAGTGTTCTGAACACTGGAGATAGAAGAAAATACTAAGATGCATGCCTTTCCTTTGCAAATGACAAAACGATGTGAAACTATTTGCTGAGCTCTGCAGCTGGTCTGTGCAGAGTGGAGACTTAGAGCCCATTTCTAGAGGAGTCCTCCTCACACTTCTTAAGGTCAACTTCTTTAGGCCTTTGGGACTCTTGTCTTCAAATTTCTTACAGTAGTAGATTTAGACTAACCACACATCTATGTTTCAGAAGGATCATGTGGTTGAAGAATGAGAGAAAACTGATGGAAACAATATTCCCTTTACATTGACTTCAGCAGATGACATGTTTCCTACTTTGCCAGATACCCAGAATCAGAATCACTTATATCATAGTTACAGCAAAAAGTCTCTATTTTTAGTTTGGAAAAACACAAAGTGTAATGAAGAAAATTAAAGGGACAGTCGTTTACTACTTTTGTTATAATGAACAACTGCATTGTCAGCATATTCTGTGTATAGTTTTATGCCCTGCCTTCTCTGCTCAACATTATATAATCAGCATCTTCCCACATCATGAGATTATTTTTCCAAAGCATGATAATTAATGACTATATTATTTCAGAGTATAAAGTTGACATAACTATTGTTGTACATGTATTTGACTATTACTTCTTCATTTAGTTTTTTTTCTGATTCTTCACCTTTATCCTCTTAACCATGCAGAGATGAGCCTCCTTATAGTAAATCATTGTTCATATCTGTTATTGTTTCATTAGAATAAAGTTCTATGAGTGTTGTTGCTGCATCAAAAGAAATGAACTTAAGGCTATTGATACGTATATTGTCCTGGGTCTACTTTTATCCTTAATCACCCAGAATTCCCTGACCAAATCCCCAAACTATGTAGTATCTTCAGCTTAGGAAAGCATGTTCTTTGGCCACAGAATTGCTTCCCAGCAAAGAAGCTCCCTCCATAGCTAAGCTTCCTGTTGAGGGAGGTTTCAAAGAAAAGATGGCATTTGATCTAAGTCTTGAAAAGCTGGAGCCCAGAAGGTTGTGAAGAGGAAGATGAATTTTCATAGCAGAAGATAAAGGATCTTCAGAGAGAAGGCTTCATTAATTAATTACTTTATTTATTTATCAAAGATTTATTTATTTATTTGAGAGAGAACAAGTGTGCACAAGCAGCAAGTAGGGGCAGAGAAAAATGGAAAATCTCAAGCAGACTCCCTGCTGAATGGGGTGCCCAGCACAGGATTTTATCTCAAAATCTGTGAGATCATGACCTGAACCAGAATCATGAGTCTGATTCTTAACCAACCAAGCCACCAAGATGCCCCCAGATGGAATACTTTATTAAAACTATACAGAATCTTAGATCTCAACTATTTCCAGTAATTATCTAATACTTTTAATCAAGGAAATAGTTTTTTTTTTCCCCCACTCAAATCTTGTTTAGCATTAACAGTACTGCAAACTAATCGAAGTATATAGTTAAATCAGAGGATGGTTGGGAAGTCAGACCTAGGGATGGAATATCCTCTGTTCAGCTTCCCTTGAACTTCTTGCGAAGGTCCTGAGATACGTTTATAAAGCCTAAGGCCTCTTTATAAAACAAATTTAAAACTATCATTGCAGTTCAAATTTGAGAACACTGAGACACAGAGACAGAATGTGACTTCCCCCAAGGTCAGAACTAGTTCCAGAAGCAAGGGTTGGTACTTTTACTCTGCCCCACAGCAACAATTCCAGAACTTTTATCAATAGACACTCCTGTGCAGGTAGGATGATATTATTTTTATTCTCTTAGGCGTATGTATTGTTGCAAGGTGCCAAGAGATTAGTGTATGTATTAACTTCTATAAGATGTTTCCCCAATCCATATTAACCATGTCTGACTGAGACTCAAAAGGATCTATTAAATTATATTCAGATTCGTATTAAATCACTACACTGGCAGTAATACCTGGGCTCACCTTCTCCTTAACCCAAATTAACACCTGCTCTTAGCAGTCTCAAATCTAAAGCAAGTTCCTGAGATGAACAAGTGACTGGGAAGACAGGAAAGAAGAAAATTAAAATAAATGATACGGTGACCTCTTCACACCACTCATGGTTTCTCAATTAACCAAAAGCCAGCCAGCTCCACTTTGCTGTTCTTTCAGTAATAGGTTTCACCCTCCCATTTAGTGCAAGCCCACACGGGTGCACACACAGACACACACTTTGCTAATCAGATTGGCAGCAAATAGAATTAAACCATTAAGGCAATTAAGCAATTCTTAGATAACATTTGATCAGTTAAATGAAAATGCAAATTCATGCTTCTTTTAGAGAAATAAGTTGATGAAAAGTCATTTTGTGTTCCATAATCTTCATTAACTTTTTTCCAAATAAAGATTGCAGGCTCAGAGCTGCACAGATGGAATGGAATTTTTTCTTTATTTTTTTCCTCCACTCTGTTCATCCTTTTATATCCCAGCATGTTTTTCTGCCTCCAGACTCTTCCTGCACATGTAGGTAATCTCACCTACAGCCTCTTCTTGTGCCTCAAGGCCAACTCTGTTAGTTTCGTTTGACACATGATGACTCACATATTAAACACCAAACATCTTCTCAGCCCTCAAGTTCAGACTATGTTCTTGCAGCATGCTGAAGAGATTATGGTTGAGTACTCCTCTGCTGTAGGTACATTATCTGGCTGCTTCTCCTTCCTCTCTGTGCTCTATACTTAAGGTCTCTCCTCTTACCAGCTTGTGAAGGAGGCAGTCCTGCTCTCCAAAACAGATGCTTGGAAGTGAGTAGTCTTTGTGTCTTCACTTCTAAGTTTGTGCCAGACCTCACCAAGTGTGCCCTCCACCCTTTGCTGCTGCCATCCTAAATCCTCAACAAGAGAATGATGAGCCAGTTTCAGCCTATGCTTCCTTCCCCCTGCCACAGTGCCTTTTCTGCTCTTAGCCCCAGGGCTTACAAACCTGGTAGGTCAACAGCTAGGGACCTGTGAAAACAACTCAGACCTATTTAATCAATATCTCCAAAGTTTGGCTCAGGGATTTGGGGGATTTTGTTTTTTAAAGTCCTTATTTGATTCTAGTGATCAGCCAGTCTTTATAAGACGTCTAGATGCCTTTTGGGTTTTCCCCCTAAGTTAGAGACCATAACACACAGTCTGACATGTGATCTGACAGTGATACAGAAATTATTTTCTTACTTATAAAGTAAGCACCTAAAATGCTTACTTAAAATGCACTTAAAAATGAGCACCTTATATAACAGGTCATTTTATACAGAAGTACAGGTAGAGTGTGCTCTGTGTGTGTGTGCGTGTGTGTGGTTTGATGTGTTTAACTGTCATTAGAGGCAGGTGAAACCTAAGAGCCAGCTGTCTAATAACATTGTGGTTGGGACATTGTATTGAGTGCATCTCCTCCTTTTCCATGTTAATAAAGTATTGCAGCACACTCTCATCCAGCAGGACATATGACCTTAGTGTGCCTGCCTGCAGGTTTTTGAGAGGTTAATATAAACATTAGTATGCCTCAGGAATGTCACCAGTTCTTTTTCAGCACAAAGCTGCCTTGAATTTTACTAATTCATTCACCAGTAACATATTAGTAGAGAGCTTATATTTTGAGAATTTGTTGGAGACTGCTCAGCTCCTATTAAAGTCATCCTGCCAGCATTGCCACCAGTGTTACGGGGAAGAATGATGGGTTTTGTTGTTATTTTTTTTAAATTTTATTTAAAATTAATTAACATATAGTGTATTATTAGTTTCAGAGATAGAGTTTAGTGATTCATCAGTTGCATATATCACCCAGTGCTCATCACAGCAGGTGTCCTTCCTAATGCCCATCACCCAGCTACCTCATCTCCCCACCCACCTCCCCTTTATTCACCCTCAGTTTGTTTCCCAGAGTTAAGATTCTGTCTCATGGTTTGTCTTCCTCTATGATTTCTTATTTTATTTTTCTCTCCCTTCCCCTATGCTCACCTGTTTTGTTTCTTAGATTCCATACATGAGTGAAATCATATGATAATTATCTCTTTTTTTCTTTTTATGATAATTATCTCTGATTAACTGATTCTGCTTAGCATAATACCCTCCAGTTCCATTGCAAATGGTAAGATTTCATTTTCTGATGGCTGAGTAATATTCCATTGTATATATAAACCACATCTTATTTATCCATTCATCTGTCGATGGATATCTAGACTCTTTCTATAGTTTGGCTATTGTGAACATTGCTGCTATAAACATCTGATGCATGTGCCCCTTTGAATCACTATGTTTGTATCTTTTGAGTAAATACCTAATAGTATAATTTCTGGTTTGCAGGTAGCTCTTTTACTTTTTGAGGAACCCCTCTGCTGTTTTCTAGAGTGGCTGTTCCAGTTTGCATTCCCACCAACAGTTTAAGAGTGTTCCCCTTTCTCTGAATCCTTGCCAACATCTGTTGTTTCTTGACTTGTTAATTTTAGCCAAAGAATGATGTTTTGGGCGGCAGCTGAGTACACATTCCAGGAAATACTTCTCACCTATTTGTTCCGTAAACAAAGGCTTATATTTTCTTACATGACAATTTAGAAAGACTTCTAAAAAGTGGACTTTCGGGAAGTAGGCACATAATCTCCTCAGCAGTACTGGAAAACCTCATTAATTTGCTAAACAAATAAGTAGGATTGTAAAGGATATTGCAAAGATTGTAAGGGGAGGTTTAATCATCTTGTGTTTAACTGGTTCTGAAAGCACCAACTTCTCAAGTTCTTAAGATTCTGATGGCAAGTCTTCTTCCTTCATTAAACTTGTCTGCTAAGATCTTTTAGCTGTTAGTTAGAATTACATTTTGGACTTTAGGATAATTTTGTATTTCTTTTTAAAAAAATTATTTGTATGAGCATTTAGGCCTTAATTCAAACCAAGGTTTCCCATAAGTTCTAAATTACATTTTATGTATGTGCATGATTGTATCCATACCATATATATTGAAGTGTGAAGAGGGGAGAAAAGTCAGCAAGCATATTGCATTTCTGTTCACAGTAATATCCTGAATGTTTGCTTGAGTGAGGGAATTGTATATATTAAAGGCTATTGTTCATTACTAGCACATAAAATTTTTTTTAAAAAATTATATAAGTAGGTATAAAGTTTCAGACTCCCTACCTCTTTTGTTTAATTTTTATACTTCTTGGAGGCATAAAGTGTTTTCAGTATGTGTTGATCTTTTTTATTGAGTTTTCATGGTTCAGGAACTTTTTGTCTTAAAATAGAGAAAGAATATCTTAAAATAGTTTTTCTGGAACCCATAAGGTTGGGCCTTTGAGAACATGAGGCACCATGAGTTTCTAAAGGGAAGAATCGGGATTCCTGGGTGGCGCAGCGGTTTGGCGCCTGCCTTTGGCCCAGGGCGCGATCCTGGAGACCCAGGATCGAATCCCACGTCGGGCTCCCGGTGCATGGAGCCTGCTTCTCCCTCTGCCTGTGTCTCTGCCTCTCTCTCTCTCTCTGTGTGTGACTATCATAAATAAATAAAGAAAAAAATATTTAAAAAAAAAATAAAGGGAAGAATCTGTGTTGTTCTCTCCCACTGCCTCCGTCCTACCTACCTCACCAGTCTGCTATAATCTCATAATTAATAACTTTTAAATAAGTCAAGCTGGGTAGTAGGATGGCTTACGTTTTGAAGAAGTTTATAATGGATGATGATATTTAAATACAAACATACATTTTTAAAAAGCTACCATGCCAAATCCCAAAAGAGGAAATTGAAAGAGACTTCTAATATTAAATTATTAGAGTTCCAGTGTTTGCACAATGTCCTCAAAACCAAAGGCATTGATTCAGTTTATAGAACCCACAATAAGTCACAGTTAGGCTAAATTGCCTTGATACTTTTTTAACTTGCGTTAGTGTTTTAGTCACTGAAAAATGCTATCTTCAAATGTATATACCTACTACTGATTATCTGATTAATTCATTGCATCCTTTTTGTGGCTTTCTGTCCCCTAAAACTACTCTTGGGATCTTCCTGTCCTCTTGCTTATGTCCTCATGGTCAGTGATCCATCACAGTCTGATGTGAGTTCAGTAATAAAACCACCAGGCTGTGTTAGCGTGTTTAACGGTGGCCAACCTAGGGTCCTGGGTAAGAACTCTGGTGTCTTACCAATCAAGTGGTATTGGGCAGCCTGTCTGGGCTCATTCTTTTTCTGTCTACTGCCTAACTTTCACTCCTTGCCCCTCTGAGCTCTCCTGAGGCACCAGGAGAGAGTGAGAGGGCATTCAAGGGAAGAAGTGTGTGTACATGTAGACACACACATGCATGGGGACTCATTTCTGAAGGTGAACCCTTTGGCTGTCATTTCCATCCTGTCCTACTACATCCTTTCTCTTTAAAAATCAGCATTTAGCCTGTGCCTTAATGAACAGTTTCCTTCGAACTCCCCTGTGGCTATGTCAGTGGGGCTACTCTCATTTAGGGGTAGACTCTTCGGAAATAAAATGCTTCTTCCCAGGTTCATAGTGGGGTTTGAGGAAACCTGCATACACTCTAAATGGAAGGGCCCTGTAGTACTTCCCTCTGCACTCACAAGGCAGGCAGGATGGAAGTTCCTCACATGCCATCCTGCCCCCTCCACTTAGCATTAGCAGGACTGACAAATAGCTACTGCTTCCTACTTATTTTACCAGGTCCAGTGTCCTTCCTGTCCTCATGAGGTTTCTGACCGTTCAGTTGATGCCTTTTGCAGTTCTCTGCCATCCTCTCCATACCAGGAGCCCCAGGGATCTGGACTGGGCTTGCATTAATTACCTGTTGAAGGACAGAAACAGTCCCTCAATTGCAGATGGTGATTCCCAGGTGAGCTCCACTGGGTAGGAGAAGGGAGCTGAGGTTGATCTAGCAACTGGGAGAGGATATGATATGCTTGCACACACAGGCGCGCATGCGCGCGCACACACACACACACACACAAACACACACACACACCATCCCACAGCATTTCCCAGAGCAATCACTGTTCCGGCTCTACTGCTTTTCTCTCACCCACACTCTGCTCTTGTTTGGTTTGACAGCACGGTAATTCAGGAAAGACAGAGATTCTATCCATTCAAATCCCCTTGTAGGCCACAGTAGTTTTAGGTAGAAGACAACCCAGAGAATGCTATATAATTCAGAGATTTATGAAGATCATGTCATGGCCCCATTTCCTATGTAAGAAATGAGCCTCTCAATCTACATTGCACATGTTTTCTTTATGCCAGAAAGGCTTTACTGGTGTCCTGCATGCTTCTCCTCTTTTCTTCACCTGTCTCAGAGCAAGAACCATAAAAACATTGATTTTTTTTTTCCTCATCTCTTCTTTTGGATGTATATACTGCCATTTCCCTTTTTTTCTGGGGACTATGGTGTAGCACAGGAAGGGTAGGCACTAACAGCTTCTTTCTGCCCTAACCACGTTCTTCGACTGGGCCCTGTTTTTACGTCTTTGACTGCTCTAGAGCAGACTCTGCAGCCAGCACGTCCCCTCCTTAGATCTCAGGGCATGGCATTCTGATTTCTCCCTGCAGTTCATGCCCATCACCATCACTACACACATCTGCTACCACTTTCTTGCCCAGAGCAAGGGAATCCCTGCAAGCCATTCTGTGAGCAGAAGCACGGGTCCTCTGCTCACTCAGCATTATCCCTCTTTGTCTCATTCCTTAGACTATTATTGTAAAACCCTGGAACTTCATGGCTTAACATCCCTGTACTCTAAAGACCCCATTTACAGGTCAGGAAACTGAAGCCAGGGAGCTGTGGGTAATAGTGTTGGCTTGATTGCTGCTTCAGATGTAGGGATCTTTGAACTGTTCCTCAGCATTTGACTCAATAGATTATGTCTCTGGATGTGACTCAAAGTGCCCCACAGCAGAGTACCCTGGGTCAGGATTGCTGATTTCTTTCCTGGAGGTGCTGGCAGCATTGGTAGTCTGTAGGGCTTGCTCAGAAACTTTCATTTGGGGTGTGGCATGGTATGTGAAGTGAAGAAAGTCTGGAGATGATGCTCACTTCTGGGTTCAATGCCTTTTGAACATCCCCTGCAGACATCTTGCAGAGGAACACACAGGAGGAAAAGCTTCTGTAGTGAGAGCAAGGCCGATTCCTTTTTTTTAAACGTAATACCCAATGGCACTCTTTTAATAGAATTTTTTGGTTTGTTGATCATGACAGCAGCAGAGTTGCATTGTAGAGATCTCAGAAAAATGTATAAATTTTAAAGAAAAAATAAAAATTGTATTTATAATGAAATGAAGAGGTCATTCATCTTGATATATTTTAGTTATAAGCATTCTAGTCTTCCTTCCTTCTGTGTCTCACCTAAAATTTCTTCAAGGTTGTTCAATGGTCTTCCATAGGCTGGTTTATAATGACTACATAGTATCCTCTTATATTGATGATGCCATTATTGGTCTAAAAATATCTTGGGCATTTGGATTTTTTTTTCAGTTCATCATTGTTAGGAATAATGTATTTCAATGATTGTTTCTTTGGAATACACATATCCTTGGGTAATTGTTCAGTAAAAGGAAATTCAGTCCTTTTCAGAATGTGCTGTGGATTGTCCCATTTCACTTCAGAGTGTCCCAGTTCATGTTGTCATCAGTGATAAATGAAGATGCCCTCTGAAAAGTCACACCTCTGTGGATTCCCTCTTTTGAAAAAGACATTTGGCCATATAAAAATCCTTCTTATGTTTGATTGATAGTAATGTAGGTTCACATCTTTGAGTTCTTAAAAATATTGAATTTGGATTCTCTCCAACTTCCCTTTTAGTAGAAATGCTCAAGTTCGGTGAGAAATTCTACTTGGAATTTTTTCGAGTAAAACAGGATACTTTGATTACTTACATTCATGACAAGTAACACATAAAAATTAATTAATTAAGACCCTAATTAAAACTTTGAATAATGCAGGGGTTTAGCTAGGCAGTGCAGGTTAAAAAATCAAGACAGACCTACACTGGCCTCCTTAGAGATGATCATCTGTGGGAAACATGGACTTTAAACAACATACGTTAATATAGAACAAGTCTTTAATTGTCCACCTTTTCAAGCTGCTCTTCAATTCTATGACACAAAGGCCTTAGAAAATTTATGTAAATCAATTTCATACAAAATCTCAGATTTTAGGGCATTTCTAATAAAAGTTTAACATATAAGATATAAAACCAGTAAAACAAAAGAGCTCTGAACCATAAAGAATTTAGGGAAGGGAACCATAAAGAATTTAGGGAAGGGAAGAAGACCATTATATCGGACAACCTAGATCGCCACCCCCCAAAAATGGGCACAAAACTTAGGCTGAGTTTCCTGCAGCCTCTATAAAAAATGGAAATTAGTCTCTATTTTTTCCCTTTGCAGTTTTTATTTTATTATTTATTGAGACGAACCATTAAAGTTCATCAGAACAGAGAAGTGTTTTTTTGTCACTATATGTTGTAAAGGGACTTGAAACAACAGACAGTGGACACTGTGATGCTCAGAGTTTTGAGTACATTTCATACAAAATAGAGACAGAAAGAGAGAAAGGATTTGTGCTAACCATTGTGTGGTCAGTATAACTTCAATGCATAAGGTTATATTATGGCTCTTTGTGGGCATTTCTGACAGGAGCTGGACACAGCTCTGGAAGTCTGTGGAGGATTGGTTAGCTATGAGACAAAACTTGGAGATATCTGCACAATCCTGAGACCAGTGGTTCTCCAATTTACTACCTTGAAGCTCAAAACAGCTTTCCTGTGAGCTACACCAAGCCATTTCACTGTATATAACCAAATGATGTTCTTTTTCCCACCAAAAAATTGGGAAATAAAACTAAGTAAGTAGGTAAAATGATACCAGATATATGTTTCTCTAGTCCATATTTTTGGTGAGCTTCGCCTTATTGTGTAATCAAGTAACAAATATGAATAGAAAAACTATTGACTATGGATAAGATTTAGCTCAGCAGCTCATTCTAAGGAGGACACCATTTGTAATTTGTTTTTTAAATATGTAACATAATCACCTATTTTATGAGTAATATTGTTCTATCTCGTATAACAAAATTAAACTTTTTAGGATTTAATAGTGTTCCATAACCACTAGCCCAGATTAGCCCATGATTTCCAGGTGTTCTGGTACATGCATCAGTTTGTAAACCTTGCTGAGCATCACTGCTGAGCATCTGAAGTGCAGGTATCCCTGACTGTGCTTGGAAAGCTCTCTGTTAGCTTGTGACTTTGGGAATGGAGTTAGCAAACGGGACTCTTTGTTATAAAAATAAAAGACCTCAAATAGGGTTGTTGCCCTCATGGAGGGTTGGGAGAATTACCTGTGCAAGGCAGTCATTAAAAGTTATTGCTTATATATCTACTAGAGTCTTCTTTAGGTGCCAGAGAGATGCACTGGGCTCTGCATATAGAATCTTTAAACCTCACCACAACTTTGCAAGCTCGAGGGCGCTATTGTCCATGGTTAACTGGTGGGGAAACTGAGGCATAGAAAAGCAAAGTGACTCAACCAAGACCACAGAGTTAAAATGACCAGCAGAACAGCTTTATGTCTCTTCACCTGCATTCCTTCCTCTATAGGCACTGCCTTGCAGTAATCAAGATTGGGTTCCTCAAAACATTCAAAAATTGAACTACCTTACCATCAAGCAATTCCACTTATGGATATTTATCAGAATTAAAGAAATACTAATTTTCAAAGATATATGCACCTAATGTTCATTGCAGCATTATTTACAATAGCCAAGATATGGAGCCAAGCTTAGTGTCCCATCTACAGGTGAATGGATAAAGAAGAGATGGTATATATACACAATGGAATATTACTCACCCATAAAAAAGAATGACATTTGCAGCAACTTAGATGGACCTACAGGATGTTACACTAAGTGAAATAAATCAGAGAAAGACATGCCATATGATTCCGTTTGTGTGTGGAATCTTAAAAACAAAACAAATTAGCCCACAAAACAGAAACTGACTCATAGTAAATACAGAGAACAAACTGGAGCTGGCAGAGGGGATGAGTGGGGGATGGATGTAATAGGCAAAGAGGATTATGAAATACAAATTTCTAGTTATAAAATTTAAGCCCTGGGGATGTATAGTAAAGGGAAAATAATTTTGTATGATGACAGATGGTAATGATATTTAATGTGGTGAGCATTTCATAATCTATGTAATCATCGAATATCTATGTGTATACCTGAAAATAATACAGTATATGTCTACTATAGTTTTAAAGTCAATTTCTCAAAGCAATTTTGAATTGGCACGAGTGCTTAAAGAGTAACATCAGTGAAGTGCCATAAAATACAGGATATAATCTTCACCTAGATATATTTTTAAGGAAAGAGTTACCAACTTAAAAAGTTTGCCTTTGAGCATAACCTCAGAGAGTCATTGAGTTAATAACAGAAAGTTCTCTGGATAAGTAAACAAAGTAACCTGTTGAATAACTAGTTTAGTCTTCTCTGTCTGTGTGTTGCTAAAAATAATTATTTTACTTTGGCATGAGATTTCTGAGAGTTTTAAATGAGATATTAAATATAAAGCTGGTAATTGAGCAACATAAATGCTTTGTGTTATGGTGTCCATACCCATGCTGAAAATCTTATATCCATCAAGGAGGGAATGATTAATTTACTCAACAGGTGAGATGTTTGTGTTCTCACAATACCCCACTCTTAACCATGAAGAACTATGTTCCAGTATGTATGTTGATCTTTGTCCCTAGTGAATGGTAGCTATTTAAAAAATTGTTTCCTTTTAAAAGGACCTAACATTCATTTATTTGTATATAGCTCAATGAATATTTATTGGCAGTGATTGAAGCTTAGTTCAAGTATCTCTCATATGATCTTGCCAAACTTTGGTTGACTTTGACTTTCAAATAAGGATTATGCTAGACCTGACCCCTGATTATCACAGACAGGGTAACAACCCAATCTCATGAGCTCCAAGAGTCTTAAAAAGTGTCTCCCAGGACAGACCCTCATTTTGTCCATCTTCGTTCTCTGCTACCAACATTTCTGGGGGAGCGCTAGGAACAGAAATACTCAGCCTCAAGGATACCAGTGGTAAAGTTTATTTATTTATTTTTAATTTTTTTTTTAAGATTGTATTTATTCATGAGAGACACAGGCAGAAGGAGAAGCAGGCTCCATGCAGGGAGCCCGATGTGGGACTCGATCCCGGGTCTCCGGGATCAGGCCCTGGGCTGAAGGTGGTGCTAAACCGCTGAGCCACTTGGGCTGCCCACCAGTGGTAAAGTTTAGAGTATTTTAAGAGCAAAGTGATCACTTCTACTCCTATGTTGTCCATTTCCAGATGGAGATTAACTGGAAAAGGCTTATTTTTAGATAATAAAGCTAGTTATGTAAAGGCATGATTAAAAGTTCTCCTTAGACTTATCCCATGGATTGATTGTAAGTTTTGAACTGTGGTTATAAATACATTTTACCAAATATTATCATTATTGCAGACTTAATTAAAACACACCAACTGTTTAACATACCATTTAACACATATTAAACGCTCCATAAATACTACCTATTTTTTAGAACACTAATTCTCAACTGGTTTACAAAGGCCCAAGTGTATCTTTATCCCTTCTTAGACACGCCCTGAAATACCTGTCTACATATTTTTAAAAAATTGTTTTAGTAGATGGTGCACACATTGATAGTTCAGTAGACCGCCATAAGAGGTGAGAGACACCGCGTAAAGCCAAATCTTTGTTTACTAGATGAGGACATTATCCCTTGGGTCTGGAGGAGGAGAGCAGTGAGCAGCTCCTATTTGCAAAGGCTTATGTTCAGAAACACCTGATGAGCAGCGAGCTATCACCACTGCTGTTCATAGACACTGTGAGGACATAGGTCTATGCTGGAGTAGTAAGGGCATTGTAAGTACTGGGACTTCTTTAGAACTTTGGGAGCCCTGTGAGTACAAAGTGGTTGAGAACCATCAGTTAAGAACTGGTGGGGTTGCTTTCTCTCTGTAGTTATAAAAGTGATTTACTTCTTGTCTTATAGTTTTATTCTGTATTAATGTATGTAGAGCCCCCAAAAAACCCCTTTCTCAGACTTTTAGACCAGAGATTAAATCCATTGGTGACATTTTCTAGGGCCAGGTTTTGATGGAATGGAGGTCAGAGAGAGACTAATACAGGTGAGTCATGAAAGCATATAAAAATAAAAAGTGTGCATTCAAGACAAGATTGTATGCCTTACATTTTGGCCCAGATCCTATAAAAGTTACTCAAATAGAAACCTGTCTTTATTTGGATGCAAATGTCTCTAATATCATCCTCTTTGCACCAATATGCACCAGATATCTGGTTATTGTTCAAATACTCAACATACCCCTGAAAGCTCATCGTTTAGAGGGATTGCAGATACTGTAAAGAACACAAGAGGAAATTATTCTATTGTACAATGGCTGGTTGGAACCTATGATTCACGTCTAAAATGTTACTAATGTTTATACATAATCTTTAAAAAACAAGAGTGTGAAGGATTATAATTATAGTAAAACTTATTAGAGCAGGTGCATCAATAGGAAAAGAAACAGTTGTCCTTTCAGCTCAGTCCAGTTTCATAAACAGTGTATTGGGTTCTTTAATGATTCAGAAACTTGGCTCATCTCTGCAGCCTGCCACTTCCATTAGTCTTTGCCCCCAGATCTGAGAGGAGAGAGGTTAAGTGATAGAGAAATTAAAGCTCTAAGGCAAATTAAGTTCACATATTTTTATTTAAAGATCTAGCAACTCCAAGACAGAATCAAAATTGTCACTTAAATCTTGACTAGAATAATGGCTGTCATTCTGTTGTAGTGAGTGGAAGGTTAATGTTATCTGCCTGTGGCAGTTTACTAACTGGTTAAATAGCCAGTTGAAATGTGGAAAAAGGATATGAAAACAAATTGCATCCTTATTTATAGGGCCAGATCTTTGCATTTGGTTGCTGTAAAGCCTTTGCTTGTGGGATGAGAGATGAAGCCTAACAAGGATTGGAAACTTACTTTAAGTGGGTGGGGGGCCAGGGTGAGAGAGGAGTATGAAAGGTGGTGGAGGACAGATGGAATGAGTTCTACACTCCTTCAATAAGTAGGCCCAGCCCAGGGAGAAGACAGTGGAGTGGTCTGGGTGGACCACAAGGCCAGTGCTTCCCCACTATGTTCTCCCCTAGTCCCAGTCTGTTTCGAAGACAAATGACAGGACCATCAGAGGGAAATAAAACACCAAACACAGCTACTACAACACAGAAAAGATAATTTTGTTTTTCCTTTAGAATAGTATCATGCCAAGATGATTTTATTGTAATAAAAGCTTTAAAGTGTTATACAAATAAAGCACATTTTAAAATAAGATGACAATGTTTTCTTATTTTGGCTCTCTTGATTTTGTCTAAGACTCAGGATCACTAAGCCTAGATTTTATTTTACCAGTTAAAAATATTTAAATTCAAAAAGCTGTTCCAAGTGTTCTCCCTCTGAAAATGCCTGTTATGAGCTGCATATTCTGTTTCTGTAAGTTATACTTCAGTCCACCAGCTTTTCTAAAATTTAGGTTGATGGTTTAGTGGCTGAGGATGGGACACAAAGCCCATTGATCCTTTTGTCCTCATCTGTATCATAGGAGAAGCAAAGGTTACCTGAATCACAGGTATGAGGATGTATTGAGATAATACAAGGAAAACCCTAAGACCACCTTCTGGGTCATAGTAAGTACTCAGATGATGGTTGTCCTCATTGACATATCTTCCTCATCTTTAACTTTAGTCTCTGTCCTGTGTCTCCTTTCTCCATTCCCAGGGATCTTCTATTCCTTATTGCCAAAGGACATTTTTTTAATTTATTTTTAAAATTTTAATTCCATTATAGGTGTGATACAATTGCTTTGAAAAGCAGATCCTGAAGCTCTTCTAGAGCAATCACAGGAAACTCTTAGGAGAATAAAAATGAAGTTCACATATTCTATCAAATCTTACTTTTGTTCGTATGTGATTTAAGGTAATCTTACCTTGGGGATAAATGACTGCTTTAGAAGTATTCATTACAGCTGACCTGAATTAGGAGGATTGGGTGTCATTAAAGGAAGGTGTGGTTGCACAGGAGGGTAAGACATAAACAAACAAAATGTTGAAAATGACAAGGGCATCTCGGGCCTGTATGAGTACTGCAGTGGGTAGCCAGGCCCAGAACTGGGGCCTGGAGACCAGGTTCTGGACCACACTGGCTGACATCTTTGGATCCAGTGTTTACATATTCACTGGGGATTTTGGATTACCTCATCTCTTTGTGCCTTAATGTTTTATAATTTCTGCATCTGTGTCATCCGTGCTGGTGTCCCTGTTTTCAAGTTGTGTAAGTTTAGGAAGCAATGGGGTAAGATGCTGAAGGAAGATCAGTCAGGATCTGTGAGAATGTTGAAGAATTTCCCAGCATCAGTAATGAGTCTTGTTTTTCCCTCCTTTCCTGTGCCCAGGCTCCCCAAAAGTAGAAAGTAAAGAAATGAAGTCCATCTTCAGTAATGGAAGAACTATTACTTCCATTTTAATAATAGAATTTTTGTGTATTTAATATAGACAGTGATTTGGCCTCCAGCCGAGTTCAGATTTCAAGATAAGAGAATATTAAATCTTGTCAGCCAACCCCCAAAAAGCCAATTAAGTATTTCTAAGCTGGCCGAATGTGGGGTGGAGTTAGTCCTTTTTTTCCTCCACCCGTTCTCCTCACAATTAAAAAAAATTTTTTTTCAGTTAAAATAGATACTGTCTGGGAAAGGTGGTACTGAAATTAGGTGACAGCAAAGGATGGCCCTACAGTAAGATCGATGTGTAGGTCAGAAATTCAGACAAAGGCCATTCAAGGATCTAGAACAGTGCCGTCCAACACCACCTTCTGTAATAATGGGAATGTTCTGTACTGTCCAGTAGGGCAGCCAGGAGTCATGTGGCTGCATGTGGGCAGTGTGGCTAATTCCTGAATTTTTAATCTTACTTAATTGTAATTGATTTAAATTCCAGTAGCCACATGTGCCCAATGGTGTGGACAGTGCAGGACTAGAATAAAATAGATTTTGACCTACACTCTGATGTATCAGAAATTTTTCAAAGAGCATCAGATTGCTGCCATTGTGTATGATTGATTTGGTGCCAAAAGAATGCCTAAAGAGCTCTCCTGTTTAAGAGAATTACATTTCTGCATTGTCATTTCAAAAGGAAAAAAAATAAGACCACTTGAGAATAATTGCAAGGCAACACATTTAGGCTCAACATAAAAAGTTTCCTTACAGACTTATGTGAAATTACAGTCAAGGGTCTTAGAATATAAGGATACCACTGCCCCCTGACTTCCACCCACCACCAGTTCTGAGAGGACCCAAGATTAGCTTGGTGGTGGTATAGCAGGGACCACCTGTTTCCTCACCAATAAAATGAAGAGGGTTAAGACTTGTCCCACCCTCTCCACACAAGTCACTAGTTGCACTAAGGATTAGAAGAAATAGTGTTTTTACAAGTGCTCTGAAACCACCAAGGTGTTTTATTAAGCATTACAATTATCAGGTTAAAGACATTGATTAGGGGATCCCTGGGTGGCTCAGCGATTTAGCGCCTGCCTCAGCCCAGGGTGTGATTCTGGAGTCCCAGCATCAAGTCCCGTATCGGGCTCCCTGCCTGGAGCCTGCTTCTCCTCCCTCTGCCTGTATCTCTGCCTCTCTCTCTCTCTCTCTCTCTCTCTCTCTGTTTCTCATTAATAAATAAATAAAAAATTTTAAAAAGACATTGATTAAAGGACTTGATGTACTTGGAGTCACCTTCAGGCTTCTTGTTCTAAGAAAAGCAAAAAGGCTCTTCAGCATCCTGTACCAAAACCCCAGTTTCAGTAAACATGCCCCCACCACCACCAATACCACCATAAATATAGCAAATGGCATTCATTGGTCATTCAGTTGTTGATCTTAAATTTTTCAGTGATTATTTCACCTCGAGAGGATGCTGAAATTGGCACTATTGCCTTTCCAAATGGCCAGAAAATTCCTGATAATAAGCAAATGGATGAACTCACAGTACTTCTGCTGTGGTTGATGCTCTCATTGCTGAGATACCTGGTTAGTACTTGCAGCATCAATCAGCCACGGGGCCTGCTGGTTCCTACTGGTGGGTGTAACAGATTCATGGAAAAGGAACCTTATAGGTAATGTCACAGCAGTGGCCTTAAATTGCAATGAATTTCTACCAGCCTCATGAAACACGGCATGGCATAGAATTCATTGGCCCTACTTATCCTCCCATGGAGATGTGGGAGTGGCAGGGCTGTGAACATGGAGCTCAGCCACCCAGTGGTGGGCTAAGGCTCTTTGCAGAGTTCCCACGGAATTCATTAGCTGCATTTTAGCACCTGGAGCCTGCACCTCTTCCTTTGTGGGAGAGATGGTTCAGAAAGATAATGACAGCCCTCAGGTTAGTATTAATAGACCCTGCTTTCTATTTAAGCAGGAGGACATTTCCTTGTCCTTTCTCTTGTTAAATGATAAATGCAGAATACTCTCATTAGGGTGTAGCCTCTCAGCTCCCAAGGACTGGAGGGAATTCCCTCTCCCACTTCCACATCCTCTCATTCCTGCACTCTGAGCAGATGTGCATTCATTTATCTGTTGATAGACTGTTGTATACAAATAAAAGCCACAAGTAAGGAATGCTGGACAGCCCCCATTTTGCACACTGGCATTTGATCCTTCTCCTACGTATTCTTCTCTGGAGAGTAACCATATCCACCTGGACACAAAGCCAGTGAACTTAAAATTCATCCTCATTTCAGAGATGGCTGTCTTCATCTCATGGCACACATCTATGTGTGCACTGAGATGCTCTCAACTCCTACTTTCTTGTCAGCCCCAATCAATGTAGGTGCAGGTTAAATTGCTGGAGAAAATCAACTTTCTATACCAGTTGCATCATGTGCAAATGTCTACCTATGACTAGGCTCCAGTGTCAAGTAGTCACCCACTCTCAGTGTCTGGAGTGGTTGCTCCAGACTTTTCCCTCTCATGTGAAACCCTCTAGTCTAGACTTTCTGTCCACCTCATTATTGAGAGGTAGCCCTACCAAGAACATCGAGGATATCCAATTAGATCATCCTTGACTTCTTATCTCCTGCATTTAACATTTTTTTTGTCAGAATCATTATTATTGTCAAATAATATATGCATCTTTTTTCATTCCCAAGGTCAAAACCACATTCTTCAGCCAACCCTAGTGTCTCCTCCAGGGCTTTGTCACATCAGTTGTTTCTTTCCGTTGGTCTTATACCTACTCTCTCCTTCACTACTTTTTCCCCTCTCAGTTTAGGAGCTTGAGCAAGTTTTCTCCAATCTGTAAAAACAAAAACTCTACTTCCCCTTGGGTCTCTCCTTTCCTTCAGAGTCAAGGGATTTTATACTTGTGGTCATCCTTCTTAATCCCTGAACAAGTTAACTACATCCTGTTGTGCTAAGAAAATTGTTTCTCAACACTCACCAATGACTTTCTGATCACAAAGTCCAGCGACTGGGACAGCATTGTGCTTGGCTGATTCCCTGTTCCTCCTTGAGCTCTGTCATCGATGGCTTTCCTGATTATGACTCTCTTCTGATCCTTTTCACCATCTTCATCAGGCTCTGCACTCTTCAGATATTCTAAGAATCCCTATGTTGGTAGAGAATGTTCCTTCCTGGCATGCATCCGAGGCCACTAGACCTGAGTTCAGATCCTGGCGTAGCTCCACCACTTATTTAGTTGCAGAAACTTGAGTAAGTTACTGAATTTTTCTGACTATGTTTTCTCATTGACTTCAGGGGGCTGGGAGGGTCAAATTAGTAAACACATGACAAGTGCTCAACTTCGTTTCACACTACTTCTCACTTTGCTGTCTTTTCTCTGATTGTCCATGCCCTCTGTTTCCACCTTTATCCTTTCTGCCCCTGGCCTTCCCCTGAAGCTTCAGAGCCACATCATCAGCCACCTGCTGATGACTTGCTCAAATATAAATCATTGCTTCCCCCCAGAGCTGGTTTTTCCTACCCTGACTCAGCCTGGCAATATGCCAGTTTTGAAGCATGATACCTGTTTGACCTCTTCTCTCTCTTACCTTCCTATCCAGCCAGTCAACAAGCCACGTCCATTCCAGCCCCCTGGATTCATGGATCTGGACTTTTCATTTTGTTGTGTGTTTTTTTTTTTTTTAAGATTTTATTCATGAGAGACACAGAAAGAGAGACAGAGGCAGAGAGAGAAGCAGGCTCCATGCAGGAAGCCCAATGTGGGACTCGATCCCGGGACTCTGGGATCACGACCTGAGCCAAAGGCAGATGCTCAAACACTGAGCCACCCAGGGGTCCCTGGACTTTTCATTCATTTTTTAAAATATTTTATTCACTTATTCATGTGAGACACAGAGAGAGAGAGAGAGAGAGAGAGAGAGAGAGGCAGAGACACAGGCAGAGGGAGAAGCAGGCTCCACGCAGGGAGCCCGACATGGGACTCTATCTCTGGGCCTCCAGGAGCACACCCTGGACTGAACCGCTGAGCCACGGGGTCTGCCCAGGACTTTACATTCTTAATGCCACAGTTATGGTTAAGTTTCCTTTTACTTCCAGCTTAGATTATTCTTCTGGCCTCCAAGTGTCCTCCCCCACCCCAGGCCTTTGTTTCATTACAAGCATTCTTTCTAAAACTGTCCACATCCAGTCATGTCATTGCCTGTGCAGATGGTCCTCTGTTGCACTTTCTTATTCCCTAAGAACTTTTGACTGAAGGTTCCATAGCCAATCTGTGGTTCAGGGTAGAGCAGGAAGAAAGATGCTATGCATGGAGTTAGAATGTGTTAAATGCTGAATAAGTTTACTATAAAATAGAGCAAATTTGGTAGTATAGTAAGACATAATGTAATAAGAATTGCTTTGGTGATAAGTGGTTGATTAAATAAAAGGTAGCTCTCGATATATCCAACAGAATTCTTTGTGGATAAAGTCTGTGACTTGGTCTCCATTTTTCACTTAAAGTTTATTAAAAGAAGAGAAGGATTGAACAAATAAGTCAGGGGGCCTCAGCAGGGCATCAGCAAGTGCTTTCTGCCCCCACCTAGCCAGTGTGAGGCTACCCTCTATACACTTCACTTTCCAGCCAGTGCTGAAGGGGCCACTAGGTCTCCATTCTTGATATGGGTGTTTTGATCCTAAGGAGACCATCTTTGATGAATTTGAAATCTAGTGCAAGACTGATGATGATGAACTCAAAACCTTGCCAAACCTCAGACAAGACTAAAATTGGGTCCCTGGAAAAACTGTGATACTTTGTAATGCAAGTCTGTTGAGGACACAAGAAAACACACCTGCTGGTGTCCCTGAGGCCCCTACCTTCTGCTGTAGTTCACACCCTCTCCCCCACCTGTGACCCTCAACTCTAGAAGCAAGGAAATAGTGATGTTTCTGCACCTAGCAGCAGGTTCTATGTGAGAAGAGGCCAGTGGAAGGGAGTTTGATGTGTGAGTGACAGATCCCCAGGTCATGCCACTGGGGAGCGCTTGATCTGACTGGTTTGAAGCTGAAAACTCACCAGGTCACACTGGAAATGGTTGCTGCTGGGCATAGCTTTTATCCTTCTTTATCTTCTTAAAAAAAAAAAAAAAAAACAACTTACTGAAGGGTTTTGTTGTTTTTTGTTTTTTTGGTGGGGTTTTCTTTTGTACAAATGATACTTTCTCGTGTGTGTGTGTGTGTGTGTGCATGTATGCAAGAGCGTTTGTATATTCCTTTTTCATGTTTCTGGTCGCTACAGGTCAAGGTTATAATTTTCCGATACAGATTGTGTCTTAATGAATTCATCATTTGCCATGGGAAAGAGATTTTTCTTCAAGTAGCGGAGAAACATTTTCTAACAATATTATAAGAACATTGCCTAGAAAATAATAGCTAGTATTTTGAGCACCTGTGATATGCTAGCTACCATTTTCAAAACTTCATGTATTTACTTATTTAGCCTCAGAAAAATCCAGTATTGCTCATTTTCCCATCAGTATTTCAGAGGGAAGTACTTTGCCCATGGTCGCACATTAAGTTAATGAGAAATTCAGGACTTGAACTCAAGTGAACATTTAGTGCCAGCCAAGTTTGTCCTAGTATTTTCAAAAAAATATTCTTGAGAATTATTAATGGACACAAACCTGGAACACTGAGGGATTACTGAGAGTTCTCTCAGGCTGGTGTATTGCCTGACTTAAAGGTACCCAAGACCCAAGACATGATCTTTGCCTTCAAGGTCATTACTGTCTAATAGTTGCAGGAGAAGGCTGAGTTTGTCTTGATTATTGGCAAATCCCCATTGCCAAGCCAGTATAGACATGTAGGGGGTGCTCAACAAAATCTTATTGAACCAAACCAATATAGATTCCAAAGTTAATTTAGATTGTGAATTGTCAGGGTTGAGCCATGATCAGTCAATAATAAAGGGGAATCTGAGACTTCTAAAATGTAGCCACCTTGACCTGATTCCTTTAGAAACACCAGTAGTGGAGGGCACTTGGGTGGCTCAGTCAGTTATGCATCTGCCTTCAGCTCAGTTCATGATCCCCTGGGGTCCTCGGATTGAGGCCCTCATCAGGCTCCCTTCTCAGCAGGGAATCTGCTTCTCCCTCTGCCTTTCACCCTGCTCGTGTTTTCTGTCTGTCTCATTCTCTCTCTCTCAAATAAATAAAGTCTTAAAAAAAAAAAAAAACCCAATGGCAGGGGTGGGGCATGTGGTGGTTGAATTTACTGTTCTTACTACTTGAGTATTTTTAAACTCCCTCAAGGGTTATGTGGAGGCTCCTTGGCTCCTATGGGATTTATAAATCTATTATTCATGTCACATAGAGATTTTTATGCTGGAGAACCATCAGATGAACTCATTCACATAGTGAATGTGTAGGAGAAGGTTAACAAGGTTGAGGGGAATGGGAAAAAATGATTAATTTGTAGATAAAACATAGGACAGAAGGACAGAAATTTGTGGGGGCTGGGTGCCAGTTAGGACACCACAGAGACCAGTTTGAGGAACAAAAACATGAGTCTCAGAGCAGAGGTGAGAGGAAGAGTGTACATGGAAAATGAGCAGGAACCGTTGGCCAACCAGGAAGATCTAGGCACAAGATGAAGCATTGCTTAGAAGAGCTTCAAAATATTGTGGTCCATTGACAATGACGTTAAGAACCTAAAACTATGAGCCGGTGTCTTAAGGTGACTGAGTTTAGAGTGGGAAACTTATTTCAGGTTGACTGAGTTTAGATTGCAAAAGGTTTTTCATGCTATCCCATGTTGTGGATGGTGGGAGAGTTTGGATCATGAGTTCTATGTAGCATTTTGGGTGTTGAGACGGTAAGAAGCAGGGGAGAGGGATGACAGTGGTAGGAGGGCTGGTTGCTGTAGAGGAGGGGCGGGGGGGGGGCGGGGTCCATGAACATCAGCAGGTAGTGTAGTTTTGCCGGGAAGTGTTAAGAAAAATAGGATTCACCCCTGCTTCTCATTAAAACATTTTACTTCCCTCATCCTCTCAGCAGATCTGCTGCATCTAGATACCTTGTGTTTGAACTTTGTATTTATTCCGCATAAAAATTCACAGTGTCTGTTGATGCCACTTTGGTGCTGCTGGGACAGAAAGTGGGTGTTTTATGTACTCTTTTCAAGCAAGATGGAAGGGGCTTGTAAAAGTGGTTTCCAAGACATAACCTAGCATTTTAAAGATTTATGGAGCAAGTGTCCACTTACAGGTTCATTTAAGTTTTACAAAACATTTCTGCTTCTGCCTTGCCATGTCAGCAAAGGATTTCTCGGATTTAAAAAAAATAAGACCTGGCAGGTTAAACAAAGTGCAAAAAAATTATGATGCATCAAGTTACTACTGAAAGGAATATTGAGGCCCAAGTGATCTCCTTCCTGATATCTCCTGAACACAAGACAGCTTTCATCTTTAGGCTCTGTGTTATTTAAATAAGCTGAGGGATTTGTGAGTTGGGGGATGCTGCCAAGTGTATCCACCAAAGATAATGATCCTATTTCAGATCTGTACTTCTGTTTTAATGAAAGGAGACAGGTGAGGGTGCTGAACAGAAAATTTAATAGCACTTGACCCTTGTTCTTAGAGTTTCTCAACCCAGCTAAAGTGGTGACATTTTTAAAAATAAATAGTTTGAAGTGTATTAGTAGGCAGAATTTATTGTGGTGAGAGAGAGAGTAGTAATGGAAGTCAGGAAAACCTGTAGACATTAAAGCCTGAGTTTGCTGAGTCCCTCCTGTGCTCACTGTTGAGCAGGGAGTGGTGGTTGGTAAAAACAAAATCAGGTCTCTGCTAAGCTCAGAAGGTGAATTTTCTCTTTGTTCATTATTCTTGGTTTTTCCAGGGCCCAGAACTCTTAGTGCCTTACGAGCAAATATCCGTTGAATATATGGCTTTGGAAGGAAGCTCTAGAAGACACTATGCAAATAATCTTAATAAATTACTTTGTAATACCTTCATCTTATCCTTCTATCTGACTGGTCCTTTGAAAATTGCCCTTAAGGAGCTTTACTTTTACTGGGGAAGCCAGACAAAAGACTACATGAATGAGTGAATGAATGAGTAAAAGGAAACTACCTCTCATTCAATCCATACACCAAATTATCCTAAACTTGCTCATTAAGACTTGTTTAGTTGGAGGGTACCTGGGTGGCTCAGTCAGTTAGGCATCTAGCACTTGATTTCGGCTCAGGTCATGATCCCATGGGGGTCATAAAATTGAGCCCCAAGTCGGGCTCCAGACTCAGTATGGAATCTGCTTGAATTCCGTCTCTCCTCCCACTGCCCCTTCCCCCTCTCATGGGCACACTCTCCTTCTCTATCTCTCTCTCCCCCTCTTCCTAAATTAAATAAATTAAAAAAAAAAAAAAAGACTTGCTTAGTGAGGCTCCTGGATGGATGGCTCAGTCAGGTAAGTGTCCAACTCTTGATTTTGGCTCAGGTCATAGTCTTAGGGTTGTGAGATCGAGCCCTGTGTTGGGCACTGTGCCAAGTGTAGAGCCTGCTTAAGATTCTCTCTCCCTCTACCCCACCACACATTGCCCCCTCTTAAGAAAAAAAAAAAAAAAGTCTTGTTTAGCTGTGCTTTGTATACCATATCCCTAAGCATTTTAATCATTTATTAATCATTCCACCTTCATATTGCTTTAGGTGGAATCAAGATTTGACATAGTTTGGAATGCAGTTTCTTTTTTGTTTTCTTCAACATCTATACACATCAGCTAGAAGCTTTGCCCTGTTGTTACTTGTGTTTCAGTGAGCCTTAGTGTAAACTGTAAGTTAAGCCATGGAGGTCATTACAGCATCTTCAGGAAGGCATGAGAGCATTTTTCATTCAGCCCCTATATCATCTTTGGGCCCATTCATTTGTGTACAAAGGGAAGCACATTGTCCATAAAAACCTGGCTATAACTATGCAAACCTCCTTCACATTCATGGTAGAAATATTCTCTAAGAGTAAAGTTCATTATCCATTGTGGAATCTGTACGAAAGTCAGACCTCCCAATGTTAAATGTGTCTTTATTTTGGATCATGGGATTTATGGAGGCAGTTTATTTGAACTGCAATCTAGGGAGCTTACTTATTTTACTTAATTTATCAAACATTTGTTGAACTCCTACTGTGTGCTATATATCACTAGAGAATAAAATTAAGACACAGTCCCTGTCCTCAAGGAGTAAGTAAGTAGTCTAACACATAAATCAAACATGAAACAGCTACCAGAATTGCAAAGTGATAGTCTGGGCCCAAGGACTCAGCCTTGGGAGAAATGGTGAATGTGGATCAAGGCTGGCAACAGGGAGGCACCAGATCCCCTGGGAATGCCAGTGTTACAGCTGGAGGAACCATCTTGGCATCTCATTTCAAGAGCAGCCAGGGGCTATGAGTCAGTGGTTCCAGTGAGATTGGTAGAGGAGGAAGAAACAGTGCAGTTGGGCCAGGGTCTGGCCTTTCCAACCTTCATCCTTCCCCAAAAACAAGATGACAGGGACTCCAAAGCCAACATCACACCAGCTCAGTGAAGACAGGCAGTAAACACCTTACAATGGCTATCTTTTTTTAAATTTAAATTCAGCTAATTAATACATAGTATATTATTTGGGTCCTTGCTAGTGTATTTTAACAACATGATGGCATTTACCATATGAATGATCACATACCAAGCACCAATCAGGCTGCTTTATATGTGTATCGTGTCTTACCTTCACACCTTTGTAAGATAGATAATACTATTCCCACTTAACAGGTGATAAAACTGAGGAATGAAGAGGCACCCCCAGCCCATCAAAGGTGAAGATAATGCAGCAGGGATACAGGTCCACGACTGTGGGACTGCAACCAGACAGTAGTGCCTCCTTTTTTACATAGAATGCCTTCCTATCATCCCAGCATCAAGATTATATGTGTTTCCATATGAAAATAGCTTTATGTTAGGTCTTTTCCCCCCCAGTCATTTCTTTTTCCATCACTGTGACAGAATCTCATTGGCTTCATATAAGCATCATTATAAATGTGTTGTTTTCAATACTTGTGAATAGAGTTAAGAAGTATATGCACTCTCCTCTTTTTTAGTCTGTTTCATTATGTCTTTAAATTCTGGCTACAAGCCACTAAATTGACTTGGTACTTTGGAGCACCTTGGGGTGTTTTCCCAGAAACCAAACAAACAGAATTTCTGACCACAGTGACTAAATCAGGCACTTCCAAGTTTGAAAAATTTATAGAGTAGAAAAAAAAATGTATGTGGCCAAATAAATATCCAGGCAGTTGGGACATGTCTGAAGTGAAACACTGTTTCTTGAAACATATCCAGGAAATGTACAACTGTGTCACAAAAAGAGGTTATGTTCAAGATAATTTATTATGTGTCTGTTCCCCAAGAACATTGCCCTATACTTTATGAAGCATCTTCATAATGAAGTTATTTGTTTCAGATCCTCTTTATGAAAATGAAATGTTCCTATGAACCCTGGAAAACTTATTTGGTCAATCCAATCAGGAAAAAAATGAATTTTATGTTTAGTGTTTTAATCCCCAAATTAGCAGGGACATTCAACAACTGTAGCAAATTCAGGGGTTACTTGGAGACTGATTTAATCTCCAGATCTAATTTAATTGTCTTGTTTTAACATTTGGATTTACTAGAAGATTTATCAGACCAACAAAATTGCCCTTTACATATATAAGCTTGAGTTTGGAACTTTTTTTTTTTAAGGAAAAAAGTAAATTCTTTGTAGGGATAATTTTGTACATGCATTATAGTGTGTATTCCTGCAGGAGAGGCTTACCACGTTCTTGATAAAATGAACAGAAGGGAAAGTATTTTGAATTGGCCAACTGTTACATTTTCCAAATGTATTGGGAATGGCATTTTAGTGGATAAGGTGGAAGGACAACACTAATTAATCTTCACTATCCAAAAGGGTCTCTCTCTGGTATGCTTTGATATCTTTCTGAAAAGCTGGTGAATGTTATCCCCTGCGTTCTGTAGCTTCTAGATGCAAAAGCCTCTCCTTCCTTTATGCGGAGCACCAAGAAAAGGCAAGCACTTACCTGTTAAGTTAGTCTTACACTCCTGCACAAAGATGGCGTCAGTGATACTAACTGGATGCCTACTTAGAAGTCAAATGATTAAAAAATAAAATAATAAAATAAAATAAAATAAAAAAGGTCAAATGATTTGTTGTCGCTTCAATGTTGTGGACTTCTCTAATGGTAAGTGTGTATTTAAAATAAATGAGAAGCAAGTGTAAAGCATTCTACATTTTTTTAAGAGAGCCAAACTAAAATAAAAAAAAAGATAGAGACATTTTTTGAGAGTGGCAGTGTACATAGTGATTCACAGGTATAGTTCCAGAGTCAGGCTGGCTGAATTTGAATCCCGCCGCTGCTACTTTCTTGTTGGAAGGTACTAGCTAAGTTACTTACCCTCTCAGTGCTGTTTCTTCATTCCTGAAAAGGGTGTAACAGAATCTCAATTCATAGGATCTTTAAAAGAGCTAATTTGGGGGTATATATAAAATACTTAGAGTAGTGCCCTCTCTTTGCTGAGGGCACAATAAATGTTAGCCACAATTAGTACCTCTAAAATTCCAAATTTGAAGCTTCCAGGCACATCTGCTAAGTGCAGGTGTATCATAGCGCTGGTAGGTTGCACGAAGGTACCTATACTTACGCAGGAGGGAGTGGTTATCAGATGAGTCCACATACACAGACTGTTCTATCCCCAAGCAAGACACACACTGTGGACATTGACCTGACCTAAACATCCATTCACTCTGAGGCACTCAAAGATGATGAAAGAAAAAGCAAGCTCAGGTCAGTGCTGTTACCAGGAGTACCTATATAGGGGTACCTCACAACAGTAAGCATCATGGGAGATAGTACAAGGGCAAGAAATGCTGAACCCTAGTTCCACTTTGTTCAGAGCTCAAATGATGGCTCAGAAACTTGGATGCATTCGTCTTCCCATCTGGGTACTTTGCCCTTTACATATTGCCTTCCTTTGATTTGATTCCAAATGCAGATCCCACATGGGTGCCTCCCAGCAGCATCACCCTCTCCCCTTCCTAGCTTAAAGCATTTAGAGCCCACTCTGGAATTGAAGTTAGAGTTAATCCCACAGAAATGGAAAGTTGGAGGAGGGATGTTTTCAAAGGAAAGTTGGGGTACCGTTTTACCAAGAAAATTGAAAGGAACGAGGTGACAAAAACAACAGATGTCTCTACATATGTGAGGGTGGAGCAGAGATAGATTGACTCTCAGTTAGCACTGGCTCAGAAACGAGCAGACCGAAGTTTGTAGGTGAGGTCGGTCCACAGCCCAGCTCAGAGGCTGGGACAGACAAAATATGTGTAAAGATAGACTTCAGAAGGAAATCATATTCACAGGGTGTCGATTCTATGCCGAGGTCTTCACATTTATAGACTAATTTAAGCCTCATCACACCAGAAAACAGAATCAAGAGTTTAAAGGGTCAGAGATGAGGATAAAGAGAAATCTGGAGCAGGTGAGATAATATAGCCCGAGTTTTGGGTGACCCCAGGGCAGAGGGAGGAAGCAGACCCTCAAGAGGGGAGAATGAGTGTTGAAAGGCAAGGGGGCCACAGGCAGGTTGGAAAGGGGGCTTTTGGGGTTCTGAAGATGAAAGTCTTCTGTTTGACCTGGATATGAAGTGAATAATCACTCTGTTGTTTGGAAGGCAGTATATAGCCAACCAGCCATGCCACAGTCCTGATCTCACAACCCATGTTATCTTACATATCAACAAGGAAAATCCTGTTAAAGAGATAAATGTGGATTCTGTGTGCCATGTATATATTTGTGCCACATTTAATTTCATTAGCTATAATATCACGTAGCAGTGCTTATTTAACTGATTAGACCAGATAGATAGTAGTACCTTCTGAAGAAAAATGGTTACACAGTGTAATTGAACATGTCCTATTGACAGAGTTACAACCACCCATTTTCCCAGTTAAATATAGGTGATTCAATAAAATGAAAACAGAGTCTATTACTCCACCACCATTTCTAAGTCAAAACATAGGGGACAAAATGCGCTGCCAAGTGGAGAAATTTCACAGGTATGCCCTGTGCCATCAGGGGAGGTGTGGGATAGGAATAATGGCAGGACTTCTCCCACCATGAATGAACGACTTGCTATTTGCTGGTACCTAGATTTGGCCAGTGACCAAGGGGAGGCCTTGGCTGCTGAGGTTATGACCAGTCTGATAATGGTGATGAGGGTGGACATGAGCAGTTTGAAAACTAGCTAGGACATTCTGAAAAATGACGTAAAGGATTGGTTACTAAATGGAATCCGGTGTGGCCCTTAACAGTTGTGTAGACTCTGGGCACATAAGGGTGTGGGGTTTTATGAATGTTTTCAGTCAACACTGTAAAAATATGCTGGCCAAATTAATATATGAGAACAAACACTAATGAAGCTGTCACTGGAAATATTTTTATATTTATTGGGAAAAAGAAAGATTAATTTTATGTAGGCTCCTCCAACCCTCTCTGATCCTGCTTATGGAACTGCAGAGTTTACCAGATTAGTGCCAGAAGAAAGTGAGACCCTGCACTGGAGCTCGTCAGCAGGATCACCAGATAGGGTCATAATGCCCACGGTCACTAGAGCTGTTAGGGGAGTGGACATGGTCTGGTTGAGAAGAAGGTGCTGCATGTAGGGCCTAAGTGGCATAGTCGTCATGCCTGTGTTCTTATGTAGTTTCCTTTCTGTTGTGTTGAGTAAAAACTTGCACTCATTCTCTCCTCTTTTCTTGCTTGTAGAAAAGTTGAGATTTTTAGGGTCAAAAATACCCTAAAACCCACTCTTTTACCTATGGGGAAAGGTAAGCCCAAAGAGGAAAACACACAGCATAAGAGAGATGAGCCCAGGGCCACTGTCCCCTCTCCCACTGCAGGCTCTGTCCCTTCTTCCAAGGCTCAGGGGCTGATGAGGAGAGGGAGGGTGGGACAGGAGTATGGGATGGCTCCCTGCCCCCACTGCTACTCACCCAGAGCTTCACTCATACCTGTTTTGTATATTGGGGTCCTATATAAGAATTTACTTAAAATGTTTTTCCCATGGGCAAAAGTACCAAAGACTGAACCCCACTATCCTCAATCACAGGAATTCTTAAGAAGGGTTGTGGGCACATCTCGTGCCTTCCACTCTTGACTCCTGCCAGTGTGTCTTAGCTATAAGTTTCACTCTCTACTGTTTTCCTAAAGCAAGTGACAAAAACAAAGCTGAATCACTACATCTTCTTCCAAAGAGTATATTCAGAGGGTAGAATGAGAAAATATTTTAGAGTGGTTGAATGCTTAGACGATGTAGAGCTTTGTCACCATACCCCACCTCAACTAGAGTCTAAACAATTAGATTTAGGAAGCTGAGTTCCTGACATTGGCCCCAGTTCTGCAAGAGAGTTGCTGTTTGACGTGGGCACTCAGCACACAGACCAATTCATAGAACCAGGAGACCCACTTGAGAAAGGAAATAGAAAAAGATGGCAAGCCTTGTCAAACTGCTGAAGAAGTGAATCCTGTCAGGAGGAGGAAGGCACCCCAGCGCTGAGCCCTTCAGCCCCAGCCATCTGCCCATATCTACCCTTGCCCTGGGCCTCAGCTCTGAAGCATCTCCATTGTGACTAAAAACTCTAACTGCTCATTTTGCACCTTGGTGTTTGATTCACTCAGCCACCACTCTTCAGCTTCTCTCTCTGCTTTCTGCCCTGTGGGTGGGGGCCAGCCTCAAGGTCAGCACAGCAGGCTGAACTTGGACAGGCAATCACAGCCCCAAAATGAACTCTCTTATGCCTGAAAGGGGCCTTTCTAGGAGGCACCCCAGGGGCTGCTGATCTGTTCTCCCAAGGCTTCATGATTGCCTCTCCACCCATCTCCAGAGGGATCTGATTGCGGCTCTGCTCTCCCCTGGGCCTTTTCTGTGCTCTTTACTCACTTCCAGCCTGTGTCCTGAAGGCCTGATTGGCCCTCTCTGCTTCTGCCAGGGCGCCGTATTGTTCTGCAGCTCCCCTCAAGCTGCCTTAGCCAGTTATAATCTCTGCCCCACGAGTGCTTGGTTTTTCCTCACTCCATGAGTATCCCTTTACACACATGTACATGCTCCTCATATGTGTGCATAGCACCACCACAAAAACTCCTCTGGATCTTTCTCTCAGCACTGCTTAATGTAATTTCCTTCTAGACCTACCTTACCAGCAAGCTCTGACTCACACAGGCCATAGAGGGCCAAGGTTGGCCATGCCCCTTTCTCAACTTTGCCTTGAGCTGGCTGAAGGAGGCTAGAGGCCCAGGTCCCTTGTGCTTCGTGTATCACCTCTTTTATTTACTTGAACATAGGGCCTACGGTTACTTCCAAGAGATCAGATCAGTTTTACTCGAAGTGGTTTCTTTGAGCCAAGTTGGATTTCTTTTCTCCCTTGGCATAAAGCAAATAAGTGTGAGTACTGGGGTGGTATCAGTGAAGACACAGTAAGTGTTCAAGTCACATTAGCATGCTTGTTGAGGCCTTTAAATAATCTTATCATCAAAGCGCATGGTAATGACTTATAAAAACATAATCACAGGTGGCAGTGGGCATGAAATGCATGGCTCCATGCTTAGTTTTTAGGATAATAGGGGCATTCATGGGTTTCCAAGTGGAGCCCTTTGTGTTTGTAGTCCCGAGACTTCCTGGCCTCTGAAAGGACAACTTTGCTCACTATGTCTAGAAAGCAGTGGCTTCTAGAATAACCTCAGAAGCTACTTTACCTCTCAGCCTTCTGCATGCATTTTGGGGAGCTGGTTATGGTAGAAAGGGAAATGGAGAACATTCTTCAGATATGACATTGTAAAGATTTGTTCTTCGAAAGAAAATTGCTTTGGGAATAGTTCTTCTAACATGGAGGGAGAGGCTAGTTTTTTTTTAGTGGATAGCAGAAGGTAGCTGGTGGCATTTTCTCAGAATTTTTTTGCAGCCTTTTATTTTTCATTTGAGATTTTTCTTTCTGAGTAAAATGCATAGCTAGTTCAGCACCCTGCAACTCATGGATTTGGATATTCTGGGCAACCTATTATGCCCTTCAAAATTCAGTGAAGGTGTTAATCTGAATCATCTTCCTCTGAGAACCTCTATTCACCATCCACTTCTCAAATTCCTGTTTTATAGTATTTTGTCTTCTGACCTGCTTTGGCATGTAAAATTTATCATCTAATTTTTATTTTATTTTTACTCATATCTACGTAAGCATGAGCATAGGATAACTATGATAATTTCTTTTCAACTTAAAGCAGCCTTGATGAAGGCATAAGTGGCTCCTTTTAGGCCCTACTTAGTGAGAAGCGCTCCCTAAACGCCACAGTCAACTCCTGGATCCCTGCTCCTAGCCAGCCATTCACCTGGGCCTTATGTTTGTGTCTGAGTACCATGATGAGGGAGAGAGGCTTCAGTGAAATTTTGTAGAGATTGCTTTGAATCTGTAGATCACTTAGGATAGCATTGACATTGTAACAATATGAAATCTTCCAGTCAGTGAACTGGAAATGTCTTTACATCTCTTTGGGTCTTTAATTTCTTCTAGCAATGTTTGTTTTGTAGTTTTCAGTGTACAAGTATGTTACCTCTTTGGTTAAATAGGTATTTTATCCTTTGGGATGGTACTGTAAATGGAATCGTTTTCTTAATTTCCTTTTTGGATGGTGCATTACTGGTATATAGAAATACAATAGAGTTTTGTGTGTTGGACTTATACTTTGCAACTTGGCTAAATTCATTTATTAGCTTTGGGATTTTCTGCACATAGAATCATTTCATCTGTGAATAGAGATAGATGCCCTTTTTCTTTTCCCTTGCCTTATAGCTCTGGTTAGAACTTCTGGTACAGTGTTTCACAGCAGTAGTGAATGTGGATATCCTTGTTTGTTCATGGTCTTAGGGGAGAAACCTTTCAGTATTTCTCCCCATGTCTGATGTTAGCTGTAGGTTTCTCAGAAATGTTCTTTATTGTGCTAAAGAACTTCCTTTCTGTTGCTAGTTTTCAGAGTGTTTTTATCATGAAAAGATGTTAGATTTTTTGTCATATCCTTTGGGTAGAATCTTAAAAGAGTAGGATTGATATAAATAAAAAGAAATGTGGAATCTGGAGAAATAAGTAGCGGAAGTGCAGCACTAGGAATATGACTCGTGTCTGCAGAGATGACTGCTCAATCTAAGTAAAGTCACTGGAAGAGAACATTACAGAGCAGAAGACTAGTCAGATGCCGGGGAAGGGCAAACTCCGAGTACACCAGGGAGGACCTTGAATACCAGCATGCCTGGATCTGGTCAGCACTCTAGAGTTTTGGGGTTTCTAATCCCAGTCAAACTAGGAATTATGATCTCAGCTCATGTTCTCTACTTCCATGTCTCCACTTCTACTTTTGTATTGACTTGCACATCCATGTAACAATCTTCCCTTCTTAATTTTGCTAGTAAAGTGTCATGTAGAACAAAGGAAATATTGAATTTAATACCATGTGATAATGAATCCTATGATTTTTTAAAATTTAAGGATAAAAACAAAATTAAGAAGTGTGCCAACTCTTTCTGGTGGTTCATTTCTAGTTATGTACAGAGACAGCCCTGGTGATAAGCCAACAGCTTTTGTCAGGGCTGTAAATTAGACTGGAGGGAGGAATGACTGCACATTCTTAGCTCTTGGGCCAAGGTTCCTGAGATTTCTGCCAGCCCTCTTCCAGACAGCAGCATGGTTCCTCAGCTGTCCTTCTAGTCAGGGAGACAGATGGAACCTCAGGGGCTTCCTGTTCAGGCGTCTCAGAATTCAAAATTGTTATGATGTGTGGGCTTTGAAAATGCCACACTTCAGGGAAGCTGAGCTTTTGCATCTCATGCTTTCTTATACTGAGCATGTGTTCTTTTCCATCTCATGGCAATGACTTTTGTTGTGTGTATCCCCAAGCCCTTTCCTGGAGTCTCAACAGAGGATGGGTCCTGGCTCTGCTGAAAGCCGGGCTCCATAAGTATGCTCAGGGTTTGCCTTCCTGCACAAGCTCTCCTGCCCAGTTCTGAGGCCAGCTCCATTCCCCTCCCTACACTTGTTCTAGTTCACCCTCTCTTCCAAAGGCACCCATTTCATGGGATTCTGCTCCCTCCCAAGTAGTGGGCCCTGACCTAAGTACCAGCTCGTCTGTGTCAATGGCCACGGCATCCCAGGGATGTGACTGTTTAACTCTTTAACCAGCAGCCTCTGTCCTTTCTAGAGACCTTCCAGCATACTGTTAACCTAAATACAGGGGCAGAAAAGCCCAGGAGCACCTGGTACAAATGTTAATAACTTTTTCATTAGGGTACTTCATCACAGAATTCAGGTTGGTGTCAGGAGGTGACAATGAGGCATCTCTTGGATAAGAAGGATGTGGAGATCAGAAATGAAAAGATAAAGTTTAGTCATCAGAAAGCTGTTTGGCTGCTAAGTGTTATCCAACAGCATGTACATCTGTTTGGAAAATGCATACATACATCCATGGTCGCAAAGTCATTTTTGCCCTGTCACCATCATCAAGTGATAATTGGAAGATGCCAAGTGCATGACACAGTACTGGGCCCTGTATGCAGCTAGGCAAAAATGCTTCCCCACATAAAGTGAATATAGACATGTAAAGTGATTCACCAAGACACGTCAGTTAACACAGTTCTGTAGCGACAGCAAGCTTTGAAAGTTGAAGGAACCTAACTTTTTAGAAAGATTAAAAACTAAAAAATCTAAATTTTGGAAGAAAATGGTGCTTTCATATTAAAAAAAAAGAAAAGAATCTTTCTAAAAAGATTCACAGGCTCTTACACTATTAATATCGAATACAGATTTTATTTTTCTTCTTTTTAAAAAAGAAAGATTTGGTTTGTTAACTGTTCGGAAAGCCATACAGATTAGTTATTTTAAAGAAATCGAACAATTTTAAAAAAGTATCCAAACTAAAAAGCAAAAGCCCCTGACTCACCCCTATCCCCCAAACGTGCTTCTACTCCACAGGTAGCTACTGTTAACATTCCTCTGTGGCCTTCTCATTCCATTAAGTAGAGATGCACGTACATGTGTGTTAAATGATTGTTTCAGAGTTATATTGACAAATGCCTGTGTTTTCACCTACATGTAAGGTGATTGTTGTGTAGGTCCACTCCTTTGGCTTCTAGAACACAAAAGCTGACAGCCTTGCCTCTGAATTCTGCTTTACTACAGCAGTAGTTACACCTACTGCTTACTACTTTGGGCTTTAATTTTTAGATGACTTTTTTTTAAAAATAATGTATTTATTTATTCATGAGAGACAGAGAGAGAGAGAGAGAGGGGGAGAGAGAGGGAGAGAGAGAGAGAGAGAGAGAGAGGCGCAGAGACACAGGCAGAGGGAGAAGCAGGCTCCATGCAGGGAGCCTGATGTGGGACTCGATCCCTGGTCTCCAGGATCACACCCTGGGCTGAAGGCGGCGCTAAACTGCTGAGCCACCGGGCTGCCCTAGATGACTTATTTTTATTGGTTTTTCTGCCACCACCAATTAACCATCATGTCTACACATTCAGAATCTGTTTCTTTTATTTTGGGTGAAAATCATTTTTTTCTCCTGAATGCCCATTTTGCTAAGAATGTTTTTAGTGAGGGCAGAGCACCAGGACTGCCTCCCTGGTTATTGTAAGGATACTGCTTGCATCTGAAGCTGTAACTCTTAATTGAATTAGCTTCATGACCACTTTTGCTGTGGTTGTTGTTGTTGTTGTTTTCAGTTGATAGATGTGTGCATGGCCCATCAAGATGCTATACATTCAGTAAAGTAGAAATGTAGTGTCTTCCACAGCTTTTCCCTTAGAAGCTTACTTGTCTGCCCCAGTGTCTTTGGTCTTGGTCTTGCTTTGTTTTGAAGTTTGTGACTTGTTCTCGGACATAGTAAACTCCTTTCGTTGACTCTGGTGTTAGCCAGTGTTTCAGAAATCCAGTCCTGAAGACTTAAAACTCAGCAGACATGTACAAGGTGGGCCCCTGCTTTTTTTGCTCAAGCCTCTCTTCATCTCCAGGAACTGAATTTTTCATGCAGTAATTAAAATTTGTAGGTCAAGCCTCCCATGGCACTGTTTGCTGCTAATATGGGAAAGCAGTGATCAGATTCGCTTATGCTGCTCTTCACTGAGCTGAGACTTAAAGGATGAAGGGTGACATTTTCCCCCATTTTGTAAATTAATGCCATTGATCTGCCTAACAAGAACAAAGTTAGGCTTCAAAATACCAAATGATAAAGAGATTAAGACTTTAAATGGCTTTCCAAAAGGCAACCTCTATTGTAAGGCTCCAAGCTGACTATTGAACTTTCAATTAGAATTTCTAATAGGCTATTGACTTAAATGGATAAAATGTTGCAAGTGATAGCTTTCAAGATGACAAAGATTGCTTTTTACATTCTGGAATATTACTTTATGTAGCCTATATGGTTCTGGAAGGTGAATGATAATAATAATATACTGGCCTCCCTCCATAGAGTGTCAGCTGCATCTGTGCTATAGCTTCCTCAAAGATGAATAAATGCATTTTTTGAGATAAATGTATTTTTTAAATACTTTTTATTCTCATGTTTGCTAAACATGGGCTGGCATGGAAGCCCCTTTGGTCTTTGATGCTGTAGCAACATTCTTTTTTATGAAAGGCTGCCAGTGAGTTATATACTTATCTGTATGCACAGACATGCATTCATTCTTGCTTGCGTATATGTTCATAGGTGGTACTCCAGCAGATATGTTGTCTGTCAGCACTCCCTGCCTCAGTTTCCTGTTCTTAGAAGCTATGATTCTCCTCCCTGATGTCTTCCTGGGGAGTGCAACTCAGTCTAGGCCTTGTTATTGAAACACTAGCTGTCATACATTTTTAGATACTAATTTTTCAAAGACCAGCTACCTCTTCTAGGATAAAGGGTTAATATTATGCTTATGTTACAGTGCATTAAAAACTCTAATTAAAACAGCATTACATTCCCATCTGCCAATCTCCAGTAATCTTCTTTAATTGCAGTAATTAAACTATATTTACATGTTCAGAATACTTGTAATTTAGCAAATTGCACTCTCTGCTCTACATTTAATCAAACAACCAGTTCCAGTATATTTAGTGTGGAAAGAAGTAATTTCAATGTTTTGATTACTATAGCAGATTTGACAGAGTAAGTGCCCCTCTAGTAGAGGGCTTGAAAGGGAAGGCAAACATGAAATATAGTCATGGTTTTGATTGTCATGTGAATGCCTAATTACATGTTGGAGGATTAACTATTAAAGGGTATCATGGTTGCACTTGATGTTTAGACACAGCTGATATTACAGATAGCAGAGACTATCTTTTCAGGAAATTTGACAAAGGAAACAAAGTTTTCTCCCAGTAATGGAAGATTGTTGGAAAAGTTAGTGAAAATGTTGCTCAAATTGTAGAATTGCTGTTGTGTCTTCTGCCTGTGATCCCAAAGTCTACTAGGCAGGATAGCTATTTTAGTCTTCCCAAGTAGAGTCCAGAGAAATTCAAGAATAAGCAGCCCAGAGAGCTGATACCAGTACAGGAATGAATCCCTCCAAATTTCTGCCGAGATCAGCCCTGGAGAAGACATGAGCTTCCTGAAAAAGCTGCATCAGTGAGAAGCCATGCTCCTTTTCCTGCCTTGTTTACCAGACCATTCCACCTAACCCATCTCCTCAGTCTCCTATTTGTTTCTAGTTTCCTTATTAAACAAAAGAACAGAAATAATCATGTTATGAATATTGATTACATTCTAAAGAATAAATTCTTAATCACCTTTAAAGTATTTTAAGATAAATATTGGTTGTTAGTGTTATTATCTAGCTGCACTGGTATAATAGTTTCGGTTTCTCTGTATCAGTCTGATTGGGAAACTGGGTATTGCCATCAAATATCTGTTCATCAAATATCTGTTCAGCAGAAAAAAATGTTGATTTAGTCAACATTTGAAGTAACGTTTTCTCTTCCAGAGCTTTTTCTAACTATGTGATGTTAGCAGTATTTCCTGGAATTTGTCTCTGTCTTTATTTCTGGGCCATTCATTGTAATAATAAGGATTATACATGAGTGAAAACGAGAGGATGGTCTGGCACTCCCATTGAATACCAGAGTTGACCCTTCCTCTTGACCAATGGGAAAGAGCAAGCCACTGAAGACCTGAGGTTTTCCTTCAAGCTTTAGTTATAGCAGCTTGCTCTAATGTTGCCTGCCATGTTTCACTTCTGCAGGCCTCAGATTGTTAGAGATGGGATAGAGAGAATAGGGCTTGGATTTATTTTGTTTTGTTTTGTTGGTTCATGAAAGAGTCAAAATGAAAAGTCTTAACTGCCCTTCCCCCGCAAAAAAAAATTAGACTTAAGACCATTGCGGAAAGAGCCTTTTGGTTCCAACCCAGCCCCATTTCTGTATTACATTAGTGAGAATTTAATTTCTGACAAAAGTCTTGATATCTTTTTTTTCTTCCTGCTGCTTACTTACAAAGAGATCCTGATTAATTTGTGATGGCTGTCTTTTAAAATACACTGGGCAAAATTAAGCCTTATGGTGAAATTCAAAGCAAAATACTGCTGGTAAGTGTATAAGTCGATTTGAGGATACTAGGGACTGACACTCTGAAAGCAAAAAAAAATAATCTGAAGTTGAAGATGTGACCTGCCACGTTCAAAATCCCACTTCTGCCACTTAGTTGGTCCATCCCAAGTAATACCCAGTCTCCATGATATTTCATCTATAAAAGGGAGATAACAACAGTACATGCATGGGTACTGTGCTATTAGTTCATTTCTCCTGTTACCCATATCATGTTTGTTCACGTATGGGGACACATGTGTGTTTGTACACCCCCAATATAGTAACCTAAGAGCCTTTGGAATAACCTGATTTGAGCACAAATACCAAAAAAAAAAGATAAAGAAGGCAGCAGAACTGTCAAGAGAAATATGCATAAGGAGTGAGTGAGGTATACCTACAGACAGAAATCTCCAGATTTTCCTCAAACCTAATTATAACCATTTGTGTTAGCCCTTTGCCCTAACAAGTCCTTTCTGACATTATTCACAGAAGACACAGTGGGAGGATCTGAATCTCACTATATATTCCACACTCTCTGCTTAGAGGTGCTAATGAATAGCCAAGCAACCCCCAAAATGGCCCTTAATCCAAACCCCATCAAGTCAGGTTGTGAGTAATTAGGGATAGACATAGGAAACCTAGCAGAGCTAGTAGTATCCCTGTTTTCCAGAGCTTGTTTGGGAAGGTAAGTTTACTTCTCATTCTTGATCCCTATTGGAAATTCAGGAACTAATGTCAGCATCTGCTGTGTACTTGAACATGTGAATTTTTGTCTTCTTGAAAACTTTCTACCTTGAGGTAGGGAACAGGGACCCTAGATACATAGAGAATCTCTAGCATTTAATTTCAAAAACAGAAGTTCTGACATTTACATTTCTGCTAATTTCACACATCATCTTGCAGCATATAGGATCTGGGCTCCTGCCAAGAGGACTGTAAACTTTTTTGAAAAAATGCTTTTTTTGGGAAGGGCGTTGAGCCACAGAGGCATCTCTTTAGTGGACATAATATGTGGATTATGTGAAACTCAGAGCTTGCTGAACTTGTTCTTTTAAGAAAACTTTGCATCTTAATACTATGACGAAATTCCGATTTTCCAGTGTTGATTCGTATTGTCTACTGTTTACTATGTAATGAGTTTATTGTACAACGAGAGACTCTGATTTACTAGCTCTTCATTATTCTCATTCCATCAGCTTCCTGATAAATGCTACAACCTTTGGCAGGGACATGAGTCTCAATCAGGTGATATCATTGCTTTTTAATGAACTCTTCTTGGAGTAGCAACATTACATGTGAAATTCCTTATATCCTGCATTATTAACAGGCCCCAGAATAAAACGCACAATGGCACCAAGAAGGTTGTGCTGAGAAATGGGGCAGAATTCATTACCAGTTTGCTCTATTGCTGGTTAAAGTCTTTATCTATCGTATTTACCCTTCTGAAATAGGAAACAATCCTGGGTGGAGCCCCAGTGAACTATAGCATGTGGAGGCATTTTGTAAGTGATGCTGCAGTTATTTAATGCCTAGTCTGCCTGCTGGAATTGAACACAGTGACAAGTTTCTCAGATGGGGCATGAAAAAAAAGTGATATTTTACAACCTGAGAAGTTAAGCACTGAGATAGTTAGGGCCCAGCTCTCATTAGCTGAATGGTAGATTTTTCTAATTAGTTCTTTCTAGTGCAATTAGCATGAAAGAGTCTAATCACCTCATGTGAAACCAATCTAATGCTTGGAAAAGAATGCCCTTGGCTTCTCTTTCAGATTGAATCTTAGGATTTTTGGTTCAGCTCTTACAGAGTCTGTTAGTGTTTATTTAAAACATGAGCACAGATCTGTCGAAGGGGCAAGCAGTGGACAACTTGTTGACTCAGGGAGCAAGTCTAGCTGGAGAAAGTGCTTAGAAATATTCACTAGTGGCACTTAATAGTGTCTCACTTCAGCTAAAGAATCTGTTTTCCTTGATGCCTTTTATTTTGAAGTAGAAGACAAGGGCCCAGAACAGCGAACGTTGAGCACAGCTGCCCCTCCTGAGGGATGACACATACTGCTCCTTGGACTCAGAATGCGCTCGGAAGCCTGGGGCTGCAGTGCCTGGTTTCCCAGCCTTTGCAGTCCCCCGGGTCCCCATCAACACTTGCTAATCTGTGCATTCAGTGCTGTGTCTCTCCTCTCTCCCCCTGCCTTGGAGTCATTCTTGGGATCATTCCTGGTTAAACTGTTCTCAAATTTCTAGTGGCCATCTATCACTTTGGATCTCTTAAGTGAGCCAATTCTTGGGTGCCTCAGTTGATAATGTTCATTTTTAACTAGAAGGGAAACTATAATGGCAGCATCTGGTCCTGTAGCATGTAAACTATTACCCCCTTTAGAGAGGCCACTGGCTTGCAAGAAGATGGATGAGAAAATGCTCAATGTGTGCATATTATGAACTAGGAGTAAGAGATGGGCATTACTGCTTACGGGTCTGTGGAGGCTACTATGTGAGTTTCTGTCCCTGCCCCATAGGACTTCTGTGATGCAAGTGTTTTGTACCTGCACTATCCAGTACTTAGGCACTAGCTGGTGGCAACTGAGCCCTTGAGCTGTGAAACTGAAGAAATTTTAATTTTAATTTATTTTATTTTAATTAGTTTAGCTTCAGATAGGCCCATGAGGCTAATGCCTACCGTATTGGACAGGGTGGGTCCAGACCTCTTCTACCTCCTAACCACCCTGCCTGCACTGACACACAGCTGCAAACCTACCTACCAACAGAAAACAGACTTCCCTCTGTTCCCTCTTGCTAGCCCTTCTCCTCAGCCTACCCTTAAAACTGGTCAGACTGTTCCCGTGTTGTTAGGAGTTCAACACAAAGCATTTTCTAGACTTGTGTTCTCTCTCTCTCTCTCTTTAAGATTTTATTTATTTATTCATGAGAGACACAGAAAAAGAGGCAGAAACATAGGCAGAGGAAGAAGCAGGCTCTCTGCAGGGAGCCTGATGTGGAACTCGATCCCAGGACCCTGGGATCATGCCCTGGGCCGAAGGGAGGTGCTCAACGCCTGAGCCACCCAGAATTCAGGTGCCCATAGGCTTATGTTCTCTATGGATCATTCTGTATTCTAACAAGCTAGGGTTTTGTTTTAAAGTTGGAAAAGATTTTGTAGTTTTTAAAATAGCCAAAATACTGCTTTGTTTCTAAGAGGAGAGGTGGAAGGAATCTGCCAACTTAAGCTCCTTTATGGAGCCTTCGAAATTTCAAAAACAGGACAGTACTGAACACCTCTCCAGTCTGTGCAAATGGCTTTTACAGACTCCTTGTAATGTTTTAATTATAGTTAATTAAAGTAAACAGAAATGGAATATTTAATCATCTTTATCAATGATGTTTAACAAACATATTAAGTTTGCTCATGGCAGCCAGTTGCACTGTCACGGACCTCTGCATCCACAGACAACGCAAAGTCTGCAACCAGAACAGGTGTGGAAAGTCTGGCTCCTTCTTCCATGATTGGAAGTCTCCTCTTGTTGCTTCGAACCCTGGGATTGATCCTATTTAGAGGATAACAGGAAGAATCAGGGTATGTGTTCAACAGAATGCACATTCATGTATTCAACTAACAGTTTTTGAAGGCCAGCTGTGTGCGAAAGGTTGTGCTAGTCTCTAGAGATGCCTTGATGGGAAGCTACTCACTGTCCCCACTGGGTTGGAACCTCAAGCAACAGACACGTGCACAGTTAGAGATGGCACTCTGTGGTAGATGTCATAATAGAAGTAAATACAAGGTATGTGGTGGAGCATTGAGGAGGAGGAAAAAGTAAGGGGTGGTTTTAGAGAAGGCTCCTAAGATGGAATCATGGAAGGGAAATGTTATATTCATATATATATGAATATATATATATATATATATTCTGTGTATGTGTGTATATATACATATACATATTCATATACACACACATATATGAATGAGAGATTCTTCAAGGAATTTGCAGGATTTGGGTAGGGATGTAAAGAAGGTAGGGCTTTCAAGACGGGGAATGTGGTGCAGCACAGATCAGGTGGGATCAGATGTGTAAAGTGATAATGTGCATCTGAGGAACCAGTGAGAAAAGGCTACTAGCGTCCGGTGTGAGATTGTCAGCATGCTGACAGTTGCCGATGGAGAGGTAGCCCACCATGAAATCCTGCAAGGACATTTATGGTGTAGGTGTTGTGGCGCCTTAGAGACACTGGCTGAGTGTTAGAAACAGGACCAGGAGAAGGATGAGGCGGTAAAGGCCCCTGAGGTACAAAATACAAAGAGAGGGGCGGCATGCAAGGTCAAGGTTGGTACTTACACAGCCCTGAGAATGAAGCCTCCGTAGATTTTGTGCCCTGGCTACCTCACTGCCGTACCCTAATCCAGGCCCTGAAACATGACTGGTTTTTCTGCAGAGTGTGGGCTTAAAAGAGAAGTGGACGAGAATCTGAACCTAGGCAATATGGTAGACAGGATAGAGCAGAAATGAGCGAGGAACATTTACAAGGTAGAGACAGGAAAACCGAGTGACAGAAAAAAATATGAAGCATGAACAAGAAGAACCTAATGGTGCTGTCACTGAATTCTGGGAATTTTCTTATTTCCTGACACTGGTTTTTCTTAATCTTTCAGTTCCTGTCGTGTCATAGGGTCGCACCCAGTTCAAGTCCAGTTTTCACCTAAATGTTGTCTGATGCACTTGACTGTATTTTGAGAGAAGGCCATGTAGCTGGAGTTTTTAAATAGCATCTGACCTCAGATAGATCTGCTGTACTGGGTGGTGTTAACACATTCAGAGAATTGCAGTCTTCTTGGCTCTCTAAATTCAGTGACCTTATTTTAAAAGATGATCAACATGGCTTAGAACCTTTTGAGGATTAGGAGACATTTTAGCAAGTTTATCAAGAATAAGCAAAGATGACATTTGGCTAGCAGTTTCCTGCACCAGCCCCCTCAAAAAAAAAAAAAATTTGTTTTGGAATGAAGCTTTTCCATTTGACAAGTTTAGAATTACCAATACTGCTTGAAACTCCCTCTTTTCTCCAAACTCTGTGATGTTTTCAGGAGGGACTCTTTTCTTCAAAGGCATCCAAGAATAGAGTTAATTGGGAAAACATGCGAGAAAAGACATCTTGGCTTCTCAGGCCGCCTGTTGTACACTCCCAGCATATGCTATTACTTGTCTCAGATAAGTAGACAGGTGGCTGTTTGCAAAGCAGGGTCTAATGTGCTTTTGACTTGGAGAAGTTTGGAAACAAAGCCCTCTGTACCAATAAGCCTCTCACTATTTTTGTGAAGACTTCTGGTCTCGCCTAGCCTATTACCTGTAGCCTGAAAGGATCCTTGGAGAGCGTGTGGTATTCTACTAAAAGTTGCACACTCATCCAGCATTTATTGGGATAAGAGTCACATCATCTCAGGGTTGGATTAGCATGGAAAGGTCATCTGTTCTGACTTCTATCTGGAAAGTCTCCCATACCCCTTCTCTCCAAATGGTCCCATAGCCATAACCTCATGTGACAAAGTGTTGTTCACTGCCTCGTCAGTCTGTGCTTGCAAACACTGGGGATACTCACTAGTTAGCTTCCCTTTCTCCCCAGTCCTCTCTTCCATGGGAATTCCTTTTTTGATTCGTCATGCTTTCCACCTCTGTGTATGGCCTCCTCAAATCAATGTCTCCAGAGAAACTTCCTGATTAGCTGCTGATTGATAAGAGCTCTTGGCCACTCACCCTTCCTTCATATAGGGGTCAGTGGCATTTCCAGTTTCAAAGGTTCCCAACAACCTTGATTCTTTGTCCCTTCCGAAGCCTTTTACTAGGAATGGTAAACTACATTTTTTTCCTGAGAAGTAGGAAATACCACAAGTGGGTAGGAAGTAAGAGGTGTGCTGTCTCTGAGAATAGACAGATGCCCCAAGAAGACCACATACCTGCCTCCTTGGCCACGTGACTACAGAAAGTTGTCACCTGTGTAGCCAGGAAGTGTACACCATCCCAGTGCACAGTTTCCTTCCTGGGCTGTTCTGTGGCTCTGCGCATGACAAATGTTTTGAGCAAGCTGTCTCTTCTTCACACTACAGAGTATCGGTAATTGCTCACACCGTTTGCCCTGTACCTTGGTTCATCAAGAGGCTTCTGCCTGAATGGCTTCCCTGTCCTGCTGCAGTCACATCAAACTAACTGAGGTACTGCTGTCCAAGAACAGCTTAGCTTCCCTGGTGCCTCCCTGCCTCGCCTTCACTAAGTCCTCCCATGACACCTACGTGTAGCTCTGTCACAGTCCATACACTGTTGTAAAATTATCCACTTATCAGCAGATAAGTTCTAAGCTTCCTGAGTGGTCACATGTTATAAGCCAGTTCATCCAGGGGAAGAGACATGAAAGCTTCTGGATGATTTTAGAGACAGACTCACACTCCCTTACCTCAACAGCCTGTGCCACAGCCCAAATGGTGCTTGTGCTCTGCCTCACTCAGCCACGTCTTCCGTAGCCACAGGGTTGACCCTGAGTGTTAGCATAAGGACACCTCTGAAGTTGAAGGTAACTATGTAAGACCACCCCTAGCTGGCAAAACAAGATCACACATTCAGATCTGTCCAGTTGCTTCCCCATTAAATAAAACTACTGAAGAAAATATCTGAGGACACCTGGGTGGCTCAATTGGTTAAGCATCTGCCTTCAGCTCAGGTCATGATCATAGGGTCCTAGGATGGAGTCCCGCATTAGGCTCCTTGCTCAGTGGGGAACCTGCTTCTCCCTTTCCTGCTCCATCTGCTGTGCTCTCTCTCTTTCTTTCTCTCTCTCTCTCTCTGAAATAAATAAAATCTTAAATAAAGAGTATCTGATACATAGCCCCTAAAGTAACTTTTAATCTCTTTGAATTAAATGCTTTGTATGATGCTGCTTCTACTGACCACCCCCTCAGTCTCTCAGAACTTAGTGCTCCCAGGCAGCTCTAGCCAAGTGACAACAAACTAATGGGATTTTGTCCTATGACCTGATGAACCTTTTTTCTAGGATCTGAGTAAATGCCCTAACCCCGGCATAAGGGGCCAAAGAAATTGGGAGGCATAGCAAGAGAGAGAAAGAGAGACGAACCTGAGATCATGACCTGAGTCAAAGGCAGACGTGTAATAATGGACAGAACCACCCACGCACCCTAAAACTGGTTCTTAATTAATAACTTTTTTTATGACAAGAATGACTGAGTTACCAAGGGTCAAGAACTAGTCTAAGCATTTTAAACTCATTGAGTTCCCGCAAACCCCATATGAGGGAGGTGCCACTACTGTCATCTTCCATGTTACAAGCAAACAGACTGAGGCTTGAAGAGGCTAGCTAACTTGCCAAAGCAGATCCCTGGCAGTCTGACTCAGTGCCCCGTGCTCCCAGACACTCTTTGGCTCCAGTGCCAGGGTGGTGACGTGGGGGACGCCGAGCAGCCTGTTGGCTTAGTGATTGTGGGGCTTGGTGCACAGCAAGACAGACCACAGTCAGCACTTGAATAATAGAATTTTCATGAGTGATTAAAGTAAAAGCCAGGATTTAGAGATTGAGCATTGATTGTTAAAGGATAAATGATATTTGGAACGTCTTACTGGATTTGATTAAAGTGAAATTCCAAAACTATCACAAAGATGATTATTTACCAGTGGTACTTTAAGGACTTTTTTTGTGGCTTAAGTCATTGGCACTTCAATGCTTAAAATCTCTGTGCTCAAAACCAGAATGCAATTGATCCTTAGAAAATCAGAGGTTAGTGCCTTCTTTGGCAAGCTACTTCTGAGCTCTGTTACACTGTAACATAATCACTCTTTGAAGACAGATCATGTTTTATGGGTTTTTTTTCCCTTCCCATGATGCTTAGTATCTTTCCTTATACATAATGGATACTTTGAGCCTATGGACAGACAGAAATGATTTTATATAGCTTTAGGGGCTCTGAATTCAAGGAAGTTGATTTCTGAATGAAGTATATTAGCAAAGATTGCTTAAGCACAAAAATCTCATTTCTCCTCTTAATCATCTGGATGTCAAGGCCCAGGTTTCAGTCCAAGAGTCATATACTTTGCTTCTATAAAGCTAGCATTTTCTGGAAGGGAAACCAAATATGGAAGCACAAATAAGCAAGCACAGGGCCAGAGGCTGCATGTCCTCTGTTGGCCACTAGCAAAAGTTGGATGGAGGGGTATGAGGGAGCTGGTGTGGCTAAGGTCAGGGTTTACGGTTAAAAGAAGGCAAACTTGGAATATAATCTCATAGTCAGTGCTAGATGCTATAGCATCAGGACAACAGGAGAAGTGAAAGGGAAGTGGGCCAGATCCAAATAGCAGACTTGTTGGGCCAAATAGATGCATGTTGGATGAAATTAACTAGTAAACAAGTTTTCTAGGCCTTGGAGGAAACCATTTAGTTTTAATAGCGTTTGTTGAGTGTTTCCTGTGTATGAGGCATGCTTCCGAGCATTTCACAAATATTTAATCCTCATAATAATCCATGACATAAATACTACTCATACCCCCACCTTACAGATAAGAAAACTGAGGGGCAAGGATTTTAAGGATTCCTAAGTCATAAGTGAATCTAGAGATCATGCTCTTAACCCCTGGACTGTGCTGTTAGTTTTCCAGGGTGTTTTGTCATGGTTGTCAGGAGGCTCTGAGAACCCTCCAGAGGACAGTGTCAGCCCAGGACCTACATTGACCACATGACCCAGCCGGCACCCATCAGTCCAGTGACTTTTTAATCTGAATCTGTGGCTATCTGTGTACATTCCTCTTTTTCTAGGTTATAAACTCCCTGAGTACAGAGAGTCTGTCTTATTCGTTAATGCTCTTCAGATTTGTTCAGAGGAAGCCACTGGGTTAGTTGGTTTGTTTTCTAGATACCTCTCAATCTAAGTTATTCTGTCAGCCACTGAGAGCTTTGTTGGTGTTTTTTGGTCCAAGGATTGAGTCAACAGCAACAGGAGGAGCAGAGATCTCAACAGTACTCATCAAACATGTGCTGAGTGCCAACTGTATTCCAGGCCTGAGCACACAGAAGTAAATAGGACGGACAATATCTCCTCAGAACTTGCACCACTAAAGAGGCAAATTAGCACACAGGTGAAGTACTGTTTAGAAAAACAACAGCAAAGGCCAAGAGGCTGCGACAAAGAATAATGGAGTTGGAGGGCGGGGACCTACTTTAGGCAGGGTAGGTTTGGAAATTCCTCCAAGGCCATCTCACTCTGAGCTGAGATCGACAGAGACTTAGATGAGAATGGGCCAAATAGACGGACACCTTCCTGACAAAGGAAGCAGTGCATGCAGAGACCCTGATGTTGGAGAGGAATTGGTTTCATCTGCTCAATAGTGGACAGCAAAGAAAGTCATTGCGATTAGACAATTAACTTCATATACATATCCATCACACTTGTGTCAACCTGTTCTCTTTGGTTAGTAGCCTCAAATCCACTTTCTGAGCAACAGCCAATATTCAGAGAGTTTGCAACTGCTTGCTATGGAGACAGAGCACATCCCAGGCAGAGGCAGGGCATGGAGCCTAAGGTAACATAGTCCTTATGCAGCCGGTGTCCAACACAGTGATAGAAATCTGTCACATTCCTTATATTGGTTACATCTCTTTTCTGACAGACTCAAAACATGAGAAAAGGGAAATTAATAAAATGGTGAATGATTTTTTTTTTTTTAGATCATCAGAAATTTTTTTTCTGAAATTTTCCAAATATAGGTATGTCTCTTACCCAGGAGTGGTGGTTTCACCATACCATACTCAGGAGATTGCTTCAAATGCCAGCTGCGAGAGGGACCTCCCCGTCGTCCTGTAGAAGGGTGGCTGAGCACTTCGGGGTTCAGGGTATATCTGGGTGAATGGAACAGATGCCAGAGTAGTCTCCACGTAGATATGCCTCACTTGATACAGCCTTCTCCCCCCTTATGTTTCAGTTGAGATCCCTCTTAAGCTCCCGTTTCCCCACCATTCATAAAGGGTCTGTAAATTATTTAAGAGGAAACACAGCCTTTATCCCTTTTGATTTTTCTCCTCAATCGCATGAATCTTTTCCCTGAGCATACACACATGGCCCAGACTCCCTGTCAGGGGAGATGTAATGCCAGCATCTGGTGTTAATATCTATTGTTGACATTTTGGGAATGAGAACATGAGCTATTAGGGAAGATGTTTGCTTGTACCTAATTAATGTCCCGTTGTATCCCCTCTTGTTGTCAGCTCTGCCTCACCATCCTGCCTTGGCATTTTCCTTTACTGGCTAACTTTAAAAGTTAATTATTTCTCTGTTGAATGTGAAATGCCACCGTTTTTTAATGCTGTTCCTCAGTGTGAATTATTAGTTATCAAAAATCAAAATGATCTGTGCAATTATCAACTCTACCTAAAGTCAATGTTCTTGCTAATCATTCTTCTCAAGTGTGAAAGCATTCGCTGTCTGGCAACATGGATCTCTCCAGCACATGTTGCTTTCTGACTCTCCACAGACTTACTCTGTCTAGGTTTCCTGGTGCGGAACAGGTACAAAGTATGAGTACAAAGTACTACATCTGATAGAAGCAATTGCTGATGCAGCCAAGTCTGCCAGCCTCCCTTTGCTTGAATCTTAAATCACTGTTAAAACTCATTTGGCAACTCTAGTAAATACAGAGTTTTTACCCTAAAAGCTTTTATAAAATGTACGTCTTGGTGGGAAATTGCACCTTTTCTTACTTGAGATTGGTTTAAAAAAATAGTAGTGGAAATCATCGCTAATAGGTATTGAGTGCTTTTACCTTGCACCAGGCTTTGTTACTAGCTTTTCAATGGGTTTATCTAAGTTAATCCTCTCAACAACCTTGTGAAGTAAAATATTATTCCCAAGTTTAAGCTGAGCAGTTCAAGGCACTAAAAACTTAAGTCATTTATGAATCGTCTCATGGCTGCCTAGTGGTGGGCCAGGAGTCTGTGTTCTGATTCCCTGCAGCACAGAGCTGAAATGTCCAGGATGGCAGCCGTGAGTCACACTGAGCGCTTCAGCAGGCCAAGTCTAAATTGAGATGTGCTGAATTCTCCAGGCCTGGTGTAAGAAAGTAGAATAAGATAGTTCATCAGTAATGCATTTGCATCAATTACCTGTCAAAATGATAATATTTTGGATATATTGGGTTAAATGTATTACCAAAACCAGTTGTTTCTTTTAAGTTCTGTATTGCGGCTACGAGAAAGTTTTAAATTTCCTGTGCTACTTGCATTGTATTTCTGTTGGAAAGGGCTAGCTATACAGATGTATACAGATTTCTGGTATTTCTGGATTTTTTGTTTCCTTGCCTTATGAGTTTCTGATCCTACGTTGAGTGAGAATGTACAAATTCCTGACCTTTCCTGTCTTCTCTGGTCATTTCACTTCCAGAAATCCAGTGCAAAGTATAAATTCTTATGTCTGAGTCTACCAAGAACCCATCTGTTGGCTCTTATCAAGTATGGAAAGATAAAACAGACATGTTATACATTAACCAGATCAAAAGGAGAGCTAATGGCAGAGATGTGGCTGCTGTTAAAGTGTCCTGAGAGGATAATCCAGGCGGGCTTTTTGTTCTCCTTAGGGCGACCCCCTTCAATGTCTTCCAGAGAGTGCCTCACAGTCTCCTTCCCGACTTCTCTGCCCTCCTTGCAGTCCCTGCCCACCCCTCTCTCTCTCCCTGGGTGTGTGCAGCTGCAGTGGCCCCTCTGTTAAGCAGTTCTGACACGAGGCAGGTCTTTTTTCCTGCCTGTGAGAGCACAGTGTATAATGGTGTTGCCCTCCACTGGGGATCTTTGAGAAGCTTTATGGCTCTAGCAGGCATGCGGGAACCAATCGCAGGCACTAGCAGCTGATATATGACACTAATATAGGGTTCACTTTTATTCTCAACCTAAAAAAAGATAGATTGTTCCAAGTTTAGACAGGTTGTAAAATCATGTGCTTCTGGAACCATGCTGCCTTACCCCCGGGACCACTCTAATTGCTTTACATCTGTACAAAGGTTCCTTGTAATCGGGCTTTCTGCCTTCATTTGTCTTCTTTTCAGCCTCTTAGTAAAGACCTTAATTGGTCTTAGTGGGGCTTTTTTCAGTTAGTGCAACTGTACCTTTAGGGCTGAACAAGTACCAGACACTACCTGCGGGGAGAAGAGGGGAGATGGGAAAGACATCAATACTCCTTTACCTTTAACAGTTTAATTAATGTGCTCAGAACAAGGAGCGATTTGAAGAAATTTCTGCTCCTCCGGGACTGTGCTGCAGATCAGACATAACTAGGGTTAGGTGAAATTTTCTAGATTTCTTTCCTGCTTCAGTCTCTGTGAACACTCATTAGCCTCATAATTGTCTTATAGTAAACTGCTGTATCAGGTTCCAGTCCGTCCTCTTTGGAGGATCCAGTTGCTCTACATCAATAGGCTGAAGTACAAGGGGGTGCATATGCAGGGAAGTAGCCTCTAATTTCTGTTTCTTAGCTACTAATTATTTAATAATACATTTTATTGCCTATTAAAATGTGGCATAACTTGCTTGTCAGCAAAACTAGATGGAACCTAATCATTTGAGGAGAAGGATAATTGGCACTTGTACAGATGGCTTTTACTGCAAGTCGGGTTTGTTATTGCAGATCGAGTTCCTTGCCAGGTTTCGTGGTTCTGTTTGTGGGCTGGTCAGTGCTGTGAGGGGGTTACTGTGTTACAGCCCAGGCGGTTAAATGTGGTATTATTGCAAATGCAGTATGGACTCAGTTATAGATCATAAAGGCTTCTGCTGTGTAGGTGCTTTTTCCCTCCTCCCCCCCCTCACCCCGGGTTTTAAAGGACCCTAGTGAGTTTTGTACTACACTGAAAATTACCTTATGTGCTGGAAAATGCATCAGTGGAGACTTTGTTTAAACAAAGGGAGTTTTTATGATGGATAGAAGAGGCCAAAACTTCTGGATTTCCATCTAGTAAAAATTTGTGTAGGAAAATTGGACCAGTCCCAGTTCCTTAGTAGAATTTCACGAAGGCTTTCCTGTTGCTTCAAAATGACCCCTTAAGGAATGCTGCATAAATTCCAGAAGATTGCCCACGGTGGTTCCCAAAGCACATTTAAAAACTGAGGGGGGGCGCGTTGTGTGTGGGATAGTTTGGTAATGGCATCAGTTCACTGGATCAAAGAGGGCCAAACCCAAGTGTTCTGGCTCTAGGTTCTGGCCAAGGTTTGGAGGAGGAGGTGGATTTGGCAAGCACTTTGAAGAAACATTTTGGTGACATTGGAGTGGGTGGGAACAGTCCATGAGGAAATGGGAACAGTTTACAGTTGGATTCTTATCCCCAGGGTACAGTGCTCCTTTGCCTTCACAAGGTATGTGGGTCTTAACTCCTGCTCAGATACGGCCTCAAATCATGAAAGACCACCACCTGTATTTAAAAGTCTGTCTTGTGCTCTGTCATTTAAAACCCACAACGATGTGCATCTTTATTTATTTCCTGGATCCCATCTTTCCATCCCTTACTACTTTATGATTATTCTTTTGCCATCTAGTAGAATTCCTGAGATCTCATTGTCCCAGAGCAGCATGTCTTCTGTCTGGCACAACCCTTGGCAACTGCTTTTCTCTTCCCTTTGAAGACCTACACCCTTTCTACCCTTTTCTCTGAGGTTCCAAAACCTCAGTGAAGATGTGTCTACATCGCCAGTAAATAATACAGGACTTTTTTTAGGTGTGGAAGGGAATATCTCAGCTTGCTACCTCAAAAAGTCAGTATGAAGTAAGCCTGACGTAGATAGCTCTGTTTCTTAGGGGCTGAGCTTGGGAATTACTGTAATTTAACACTTATAATAAATGTGTTAAATGAGGGAAGAAAGACAGTTTTGAGAATTTGTATTGTATATGAAAGTTGTGTGTTATACATTGTCATTAAATTTTCTTGAGTAAAAACTACTGACAAGTTGAAGCCAGTTTATTTTTTTTTATTTATTTTTTTTAAGATTTTATTTATTTATTCATGATAGAGAGAGAGAGAGGCAGAGACATAGGCAGAGGGAGAAGCAGGCTCCATGCACCGGGAGCCTGACGTGGGATTCGATCCCGGGACTCCAGGATCACGCCCTGGGCCAAAGGCAGGCGCCAAACCGCTGCGCCACCCAGGGATCCCTGAAGCCAGTTTAAAAGGTGTGTTTAGAAACTGGAATATGCAGCCATAAACTGGTTTGGGAGTTGATTTGGAAGGCCTTTAGAACAGTGTAGCATGGAAGTTGGCAATGACCTAGAATGTCTGTAGCCTTGGTGGTTGTGTCTACAGCCCACTCTGCATTGTGTGTGTGTGTGTGTGTGTGTGTGTGTGTGTGTGTGTGTGTGTTGAAGACAAGGCTTTAGACAAGGTTACATCTCTTGATTTTTCTTCTGTAGTTGACTTTTTTGTAGTTTATTCCCAAATAAACTCAGCCAGTGGGATTTTCTGAGCAGCTCTCATTCTGGTGACTGTTCTCTTGTTGATCTAGATAGGAAGACCAAGGTGAGGAGGAAGGATTTTAACAATATGCTGTCCTGCATTAAATGAAGCACCATTAACCATGACCATCTCTGGTTTCCAGGTTCACACCAAACATTTTCGGGGCAAGACTACAGATAGAGGGAGGCCCACCTTACTTCTCTTTGCAATTCTGGTTCTTTCTAGCATCACAAGGAATTTTACATATATAAGAGTGGGCCCCCATCCCACACATACCTTATGCCCTCAGCACTCCAGCAAACAGCTGTCTCTTGGCCACTCTCAGGCCTGCAGGCATGTATACCAACAGCATGGCCTGCCTTCAGGAGGACAGACCCCATGCAGGCCCTGGAAGGAGCTTGGGCCCAACAGGGCAGGGGAATCCTGTGTCTCTGATAGGAAAAACATGATCCGAAAAAGGAGATTTGTGAGCCAGGTAGTCCCATCCTCATGACCTGCTGGATTCCTGCCCCCTAGAGAGGACCACAGCTTGAAGAGTGCCTGGGAAGGACCCTCTTATGCATGGATCTCAGGGCAAGGGCTCCATTACTTGGATATGAGCAGTGTTGCCTCTGCCTTTCCATTTTAATCTCAACAGCCTCACTCCTTGTACCCTTCAAAAACAAAATGATGTAGAAGAAATAAAATGAATCCAAGTCTTGTCCAAAAAAGCTAAATGGATGACTTTTTTATGAAGTCACCAGTGTCTGTGGACACAAGATGTGAATGCTCAGATTCAATACCAGGAAGTCAGCTGGGCTATTGTGCATGAAGATATTATGCAGCATGTTTTTGTAAGAAATACAATATTTAAAGTATAACATACTACTATCCAGACATGGGGAGTACCCTACCATCCAGTGCAAGGACCATGTAAGGGAAGATTGCATTGCAACTGAGGGACCAAACTAGGAATGTTTTCAATTTCAGGAGTCCAGAGAAGAAACAAAGCATTATATTGACATAGTTCAAAGTAAGGCGTTTTGAAGCTTTTCAAATATATTTTTATTCAACCCCTTAAAAAAAAAGATTGGGATAATTTCCTTGTTACTCACAGGATATTTAATAGGCGAAGTATTGTTAAAACTCATCCTCCCTCTAAATATATATATGGCGTGCGGGCTTCTAAAATGAAGTTCACTGGTCCAAATCCCAGTAAGAACTCAAAACAGTATACGTGTTCTCTGTTGTGCTAAAGTAACCTAGATTTTTAACAGTGGTAACTTTGACTTTGGTGTGGAAGTGGTAGTCCTTAAAGAAATTCTTTGTAGCTGTTTATGTTATAGCTGTCTTTTTGGGGGGAAACTTATGCTTTTAATGACCTTAATTTTGATCTTTACCAACAGATGGCAATTAATATTGTTTATTGTGGAAATGAGATACTTTAGCCTCCAGAAGGAAACTCTTTGGGGAAGTGTGCAAAATACTGACTTTGAAAGGGGGGGGGGAGGAAAATTAAGCAAGTATCTTGAAATGAGTCCCTGTCAGTCTGCTTTTCCCATTATCTCAAGAGATGGAAGCATTAAGAGAACATGTTCTCAGGCTCATTTTTCTCATCTAGAAAATGACAGTAATACCTGTATCAAGTTGTTCAGTTGTAATAAATGAATGTATGTAAGACAGGCCCATGGTGGCTTCATGTTAGCTGCCTTCCCCACTCAACTCACTCAAGGAAAACTGGGTGTCAGAACTAGTTTTGCATATTTTTGAATCTTAGAAAATGGATTTTCTACTTTCTTTTTCTTCCACCATTGACTTCACTTCCCTGGCTCTCTCACCAATGAGATAAAGAAGGAAGTGAGCCAGGACAAGTGACTTGCCACATGGAATGTTTCTTCTCCCTGAAGGCTATCTCTGAGGTGTGTTGTTACCATTCTCTGCAGAGGGCTCTGCGCTGTTCTTTTCTGGAGTGTCAGCCTGGTTTTCAGGAGAGGCATTGAATTTGCTCTCCATGATGATCCCTTGACCACAAGTCATCCTACCTCTATAAAACTGGCCTTGGCCTTCCTTACCTGCATTTCCAGTCTCATCTCTACTTGGGGGAAAAGTAGGTGTGCAGCAGATTTGTTTAGTAGGCTCACCAACTCCACCAAGCCCCTCGTACAAATACAGATGATGTCAAGCCAGATAATGATGATGGAGCAAAGTATTTATGTTATGTTTTTTGACCCAGTGTTCATTTTTCACTGTGCCTCAGCCCCCTTCCCCGTGAGCCTTTGTGCCAATCTATGGGCCTGTGCTTACATTCATGGCCATTTTCCGGAGCACGTCTGGGCTGCTTGAGTTTTAAAGCTCCTGTGTAAATAAAGACAAGGTTCCTAAGGTGTCATCACCTCCTACCAGAAGAATCTGGCACCCTTTGAATTCTCTTAACAACACCCCAGTGTTAAATCATAGAGTTCAAGAAGGTTAGTCATCCACCAAAGAAGCAAGGAGAGTACCAACAGAAAGAGTGAAAGATGTCCACATGAACCAGTTCAGCATTACATACATGCTCCCTGGTTGAACTCAGTTGCCCATATGTTAGGTGATTGGTTCTGCCTGAGTCCTTCCAACTCTGGAAGCTATTAAATAGGATAAAACTTACTGAAATGAGAGAACTTCAAGAAGACAAGTTTGATATATACCTGAAATATTACATATCATAATAACATGTTATAATATGTATTATATATTATGTATGTTTTACCTATACATATATATATGCATGTGCTTATATATGCACATACATACATATATTCATACATGTATTTCTATGCACACACACACACACTTAACACTAATTTAGGGCAGATTTCACCTTTTGAGAATTCAAAGGGAAAAGTTAGAATCTATGAAGTGATTATTATGGAAACCCAACTGAGCCTTTCCTGGAAATGCCAGAACCACAAAAACTTCTTAGCATTTGAAACGATGACAAACGCTGATTTTATGCAGACCTCAGGATTCCATTCCTAGGGCACCCTCATTAATTACTTCCATCAGCAGGAGCGGTTCCCTTTAACACCACACTGAGTGTTTACACTGGTAACAATTAAGAATGGCGGAATAGTTCCAATAAAACAAGAACCGGACCAGCTTGGGGAATAAAAGTAGTCAGGCCCCAAATAACCCTCTGTTCTCCGTCATCTTCCTCCTGTTGTCCTCCACCATTTCCTTTGCCCCCTTTCCAGACCTCCTTCTGGCAGGCAAGGTTGAGCAGAGATTGAACAACACAATTCATGAGATCCTACATCAGATAAGACCAAATCCTGAAATACCATAGTAGAATCTAGTTTTTAAAGTATTTCTTCCCAGGGAAAGCAAAACGTTCCTCACAATTTTAAAAAAATAAGTATGTTCTCCAATTCTCCAAGCCAGAAAAATTCATTCTAAGAGGTTGGAATCTTCATCTTTATAAGCAACAGGAGAGTAGTTCTTTTTCTCTTTGTTTTCATTTTTTAATCAGAATTAAGGGTTTGTTTTTTTGTTTTTAAGGAAGGAAAAAATCAACTTTGTACATCTCAAAACAGGTAAATCCTAAACCCTAGAAAAGCAGAGTATCCCTTAGCTGGGACTGTAGATGCTCTGTGTAGTTCCTGGTTTTGAATCATTTAACATTTATTCAACAGATATGTAAAGAACATTTTTCAGGAACTGCACAAGGTACTAAAACATAGACAACCATAAGCTGCAGTGGCAAACATGAAGGTGTCCACTGTTAGATGAGAAAGAGGCAGATATTGACTCCTAAGTGGCAAAGATGCCATGGAAAGATAAATTACCTCAGTAAATCTGAGGGTGACATTAGCCCCATTTAGAACTAAAGAAACAGAGACTTTGGGATACATATCCTCCTTTCTTCTGTGTGTACATGAAATGTAATTTTATTTTGTTAATACACAGATGATAACCTAATGGGACATAATCTTTCCCCTTTGATATTTTCCTGAACAATGCTTCTTTAGCTTGTTAATTATTGTTCTGCTTCTGGTTTGATCCATTCCATGGATCCACTATAATGTAGACAACTGCTTCCTAATTGCTGGACAGCTAGGTTTGGTCCAGTTTTTCATCTTCATATTCATTAAATGAGTTTTGGATTTCCCTAGAACATATTCTTGGGAATGAAAGTGCTATATCAAAAAAGAATGGAATTATTTTAAGTTATTGGTAGTCTAATTTTTTAACTGTTCCAAAACAAGTACGATATTCTTAAAATTCTTACTTGAATGGAAAGATTTATGCAGATGAAATATCCAAGTATTATTATTTGTTATTTATTATTCTCCTGTAACTCATCAGATATTTATGTAATTAATTACATTTTTCAAGCTTTTTCATCTCTGTGTTCTACATATATTGCTACTCCAGGTTCTCTGTACTCTCATTATTTCATGCTTCTCTGAATTTTACACTTAAGCAAACAAAGAAAGAAACCTATCTGAAATTATACTTTCTTTGAAAACATTCCAAAACTTCCCTAGCCTCTTTGAGATCTTCCTTCTTTAGTGTCTGGTAGTCCTCCTATAGCCTGTTCATCTCATTTGCCAATTAACTATCTTATAAGTTATCTTTTTATGATTAGATTTTATTTCTTTTAGTAGATTACAAACTTCTCAGCCCCAGAGACCATGCCTTGGGCAGTTTTGTATAGTACCTGGCAGAGATCTTACGCATCATAGAGTGCAGTGCACTTTAATGATTAATATGTTTTCTTCTTATTTCAGCAGGGTTCATGGAAGGGCATGGCCAGGTTCATGGTAACATATGCCTTTAGATATCATATTGACCACTTTCTTTCTCACTTTGATATGGAAAGGACGATTGGCTCACTGAGAAAGCACTGTAGTTGTTTACATCAGTAAAAAAGGATATTAGTTTTTTTTAAAAAAGATTTATTTATTTATTTATTTATTTATTTATTTATTTATTTATTTATGAGAGAGAGAGAAGCAGAGACACAGGAGGAAGGAGAAGCAGGTTCCATGCCGGGAGCCTGACGTGGGACTCGATCCCAGGACTCCAAGATCGCGCCCTGGACCAAAGGCAAGCACCAAACCGCTGAGCTACCCAGGGATCCCCAGGATATTAGTTTTTACACTGGTTGGCATTTAGTAAATATAAGCCTTTTTTGTTAAGTTGTCTCAAACTGATACTGCCTCTGACTGTATGATGCCAGGCAGGTGTTAACTCTATTTCTATTTGCTTCTCTGTGGAAGGTGGGTTAGATTCATTCCTACTAGACTTTTACTGGACTAAGAACATTTACTCTCTTTGCTTGTAGGTATTCAAGTATTGGAAGCAGAAGCAGAACTGGTCATATAAATACTGGGCCAAAGTGTGTTCAGTCTAAGTAAATGAAATATTTGTGGATTCATTTGAGTAATTCTTTTTTTAAAAGATTTTATTTATTCATTTCAGACAGATGGATACAGGGGATCCCTGGGTGGCGCAGCGGTTTGGCGCCTGCCTTTGGCCCAGGGCGCGATCCTGGAGACCCGGGATCGAATCCCACGTCGGGCTCCCGGTGCATGGAGCCTGCTTCTCCCTCTGCCTATGTCTCCGCCTCTCTCTCTCTCTCTCTCTCTCTCTGTGTGACTATCATAAATAAATAAAGAAAAAAATATTAAAACAGACAGATGGATACAGAGAGAGAGAGAGAGTATGAGCAGGGGGAGAGGAAGAGGGAGGAGAAACAGACTCCCCACTGAGCAGGGAGCCCAATGTGGGACTTGGTCCTAACACTCTGAGATCATGACCCGAGCCAAAGGCAGACACTTAACCATCTGAACCACTCAGGTTCCCCTCATTTGGGTAATTCTTGATGATAAAATGCTTAATTTTTTAAATTTAGCTTAATTTAGCATTCATATCCCTCTAGCAATGATACTGTTATAGATAGAATGTTACTTCTTTTTTCTGCAGCACCTGAGTTCCGGAGTTCTGTGTTAGTTAGATAGCCCATATAAATGTAGGAAGATTCTGAGAAAACCTACTAGGAAAACAATCAACAGGAGTTTTAAAAATTAACTGTGACTAAAATTCCTTTTAAGACACCATATACAAAGAAAGGACATTTGGTGAAAGAATGACTAGATCCAGTTTCTTTCCCCCAATATCTTCCTTTCTACCCTGAATCTCCCACTTTTTTTTCAAGAGAATAATCTCCATCACTAAGCAGGATATCCACATTCTTACATCTGTTAGATTATAGGATTCAGAACATAGTTCTTTTGATGCCTTTAAATATTTTGTGGTTTGACGAGGAACCAATATATTTGGTCAAGCATCCCTTTGTTCATAAGAGAAAGAAAATTCCACTTAACCTTAGGACAAATAAAAATAGTCCATACATACATTTACATGTATCTTGTAAAGTATAGATCAAAAGTTCAAAGAAATTTATATTTCAGGCCATGAGCATAGTAGAGACTTGTGTACTGCCTGCAATTGACAGGAAACTTAAATGGTAATTTTTTTTATAAAGGCCCTAAGTTCATAGACTCCTTCCATGCATATCTGACATTAGCAAGCTCTTAATAATGCAATGTGTATTTATTTATTGATCAGACCATTTAAGTAGTAAGCATGAGAAAGTGGACACTATTATCTGGTAATTGACCATATTGGAGAGTTAAGTGTCCTGACAGGGAACTAAGTGTGTTTAACCTTCAGATAAGATCAATTTTAAGATAATGCCTACTTTGGTAATGAACCAAAGCTGCTAAGAAACCTCATACTCTAGATGCTTCTGAAGCAATGCTGTTTTGATGACAACTACCATAGTTTTAATGACTAGATTTGCTTCTGAGAGCCATTGGTTTCCCAGGGCAACCTAGAAAGGGGTTACTGACTTTTATACTACACTTAGAATAAAAGCTCAAATGGAAGAGGATGATAGTAAGCAGCATTGCCCAGAGAGTCATTCATGTATGAAATATCTTTTGGGTACCTGCCAGTCATCATGCTTATATTCTAGGACTCCAGTTTAGCAAGATATCTCAATTGGAGGGACTTCTGTTCCAGTGGAATGGTTTTCCAACTTCGTTTTTTCTGTTAAAGCTCTAAAACCAAAGCTTATGAGCCCCTCATTTATAAAAAGCAATAGAAAGTTATGTAAAAACCTCCCTTTGCTTCTGAATTCTTTTTTATTTTTTGGGGGGGCTCATTTAATACAGCTTGAAGCCAACTTCTTTTAGTGACAGTTCCACAAGCAAATATCAAAACACTTTATAAGTAATATAATAGAAATATGAACAAAACTCAACAAGAGAATATATAGAAGGATATAGCCAAAGCTACCTGTGAGATTAGGAGAGTCTTCCTGGAGGAAATGACTTTGAACCACTAGACAGTCTTGTTGGATGATGAGAAACTCACCAGAGAGAAGGAGGAATTGAAGTCCCTATGGACAAAGCAAGTGAAGGCCATGGTGTTTAGGAAACTAGGCCGCTCTACTTCTGTGTCCAGAATAGAGGTGTTTGAAAAGGAGTAATGAGGTCAAGCAGGAAGTAGATTATGCTCCAAATCCTATAGACTGCAGAGAGGCTTTGTAGCAGAAGTGTAACGTAATCAGATGTGCATTTCCGTGAGGTGATGCAAACAACCTCAAGGAAACCACAGCCGGGCGGGGAGGTCTCTCAGATGGGAGGTGACAGAGCATCACCTAGGTTAATAGTAGTCATATTTGAGAAGAGCGAACATTTCAGAAAGACAAGATTCATAGATATGAGTGTTTGATTCAATGTGTAGATGTGGGAGATGTTGAGCAGGAGTGTGCTTAACCCTGAAGACTTTGTGAATGATGGTGTGCATTGCAGGGGGAGGATTGAGGTGAGGATAAGAATGAGGGGGTATCATTTCTGTTTGGAGATGTTGACTTTGAGATATCTGTGGGACATCTAAGTGGGGAACCTTGGCTGACAGCTAATGGTAGAGGTTGGGATAGAAATACTGATGTATGAAATCACTGATTGAAAACATAGGCTTGGGTCCATTTGCTGATGGTTTCTGCAAGAGGAATGTGGGACAAAGGAAATAGAAGTGTTATTTGGGATCTAGAAAAGAATGGTTTTACAAAAGAAGAGTGTTTTGATACCATAGGGCAGAAAGATATGAATCTTCCTAAGACCACTGGCTTTGCCAGTTAGGAGACTACTGACTTTGAGCAAGAACTGTTTCAGTGGAATGATGAGAGTGAAGGCTGGGTCAGAATGGCTCAGAAAGGACGCAGCATCAGGTAAAGAAGAGGAGACCATGAATGTGCGCTCAGTGCCTTAGCACAGTAGGCAGTGAGGAGGGGACCATGGCATAAAGGAGAAGCAATGTGGAAGAGTGGATGTGTGTATGAGAGGGAGTTGAGTGTGTTGGTTGGCTTTGGAATCAAACTAAATAAGGATGAAATCTCAAGTCTACCATTTACCAGATACTGACTATAAGCCTCAGTTTCCTCGTGGATAAAATGAGGTTAGTAATACCACCTCTTGGAGTTTTGTGAGGATTAAATGAAGTCACTATACAAAAAGCACCTAGGACTCAGAAGGCACTCCACAAGTGCTGGTGGGTTTGCTTGTTTTTCCCATAAGGAGGAGTGAGTTTAAAGATACAAGAGAGGGAGGGGGGAGAAATGAATCTGGAAGAGAGAGTGTTAGCTTCAAAGTGAGGATGGATGTTTTTTCCTGGATGAAAGAAGGAAAGACCAGTGATAACATGAGATACCAGGTGGATCATTTATAACATTCTGCTGCAGTGACAGATGGCCCTCCCAGCTGAGTCTGTTACTCAGCAGACCTGCCTTCATTTTACTGCACATCCAACGTCAGTTGGGAGGGGGCTTTGTTCATCTAGGCTCTCAAGGACCTAGGCTGATTGCAGCTTCCCCTCTATGTTCCCGTCTCAGCATTCACTTTTACAGTTCACAAAGAGTAAGTCACATCCACCCTCAAGGGGCCAAGAAAGTGCCAAGAACTGGAGGAGGATGAGAAAGAATCGAAGGACTGCGCTGATGACCAGAACGATGGGTAAAGTCATAGGTATAGCCAAGTATGAAGGTGATTGGCATGACATCTCTTTTCTTAGGAAGGAGGCAGGAGAAATATGATCCACCAGGAGTAGTTAGGGGTTTGACAAGAGTGGTAAATGTTTGGAACAGCCATTTGTTAAAATAATTAAACGAGGACATAGCAGCAAAGGAAAAGGAAGTTGTTCTGGTTAAATATTTATCACTAGGGCTCCATGCAGAATGAAATGGTAATGCAGCTGCGATTCAGTTTCTTAGTTCAGCTGTAGCTTAAAATTAGAAGCTGCCCATCAATAATTTTCCCAAGGGAGTGATTTCTACTGTAATAGTATATAGCCTAGAGAAAAGGAAATGCACAAAGAACAGGCTTTCTTGGAATAGAAAGGGAAACCACTTCAGAGAGAGAACATGCAAGAGAAATTGATTGTACATCAATCCTTGGAAATAAAAATGAGTTCCCCTTTATCCGTCAATCTGTAAATACATCTGCTGCTGGCCCAGCACTTTGGCCTTGTCAAGAGACATTTGTAAATTTATTATTGCTCCCAAAGAATATAGAGTTTGATCAGAGGGTTGAAGCTCATGATAGGAGTTTGGGGTTTGTTTAGTATCATATATATCACTTATTATCCTAATTAGTATATAATTTGGGGAAGAGTTTCATGGGACAGATGGGATTACACCTGGACCTTGAAGAATAGGTTTAACTTGGATTGTGTAGAAGAAAGGGAAGGTATGGGACTGGTGGTATGATTGAAGACCTGATGGTGGCAGTGACAGGGGTCTGAATGCAGAACAGAAGAAGGATGGCCTGAAAGAAGAAGACAGGTGGAGATAGAAGATTGTGGGACATCAGGGTGAACTGATGGAGCCTGGTTAGCAGGAGTTGACACAGTGTGGGAGGAAAAGAGGAGTTATCTAAAGCTATTGCATGAGAAGTAGCATTAAAACAAGGCACACTTGGTCCACTAAGGAGAACAAATAATGAGAGAAGTCATTAAATATCTTCAGAATAATCCAAGTGTTTTCTTTTCATCCACTCTCAAGACTTTAATGACTCCCTATTTACCTTCAAAATACAGCCCTAGTCTTAAGCTCACTTGGACATGCCAATTTGAAGAAACAGTAGGACAACCAAAGGATTTTATGATGAGGAGGTCTAGGTGTGGTTGGCACCAGGAGCCAGACCCAAGAGGATAGCTAAAATCAAATGATCTTATATCAAAGGCTCTATTCAGAGGTGTAGCCCAACAGCTTTAACCAGTATCAATGGAAAGATATGAAAGAAGTTCCATTCCTTCCCTTCCCTTCCCTTCCCTTCCCTTCCCTTCCCTTCCTTTCCGTTCCTTTCCCTTTTCCTTTCCCTTTCCCTTTCTCTCTCTCTCTTTTCTTATAGCTTTATTGAAATAAAATTCACATACCATATGATGTATACACTTCAGTAGATTTTTGTATATTCAAGGAGTTTTTCATTCATCACCACTATCACTTCTAGAATCTTTTCATCACCCAAAAAAGAAATGGTACACTCTTTAAAAGATCACCTTTTTCCTTACCTCTTTCCAGTCCAGTCCTCCAGGCTTAGGCAACTACCACTCTACTTTCTGGCTCTATAGATTTGCCTCTGCTGGACATTTCACATAAATGGAATCATATACTACGTGGCCCTGTATAGCTGACTTCTTTCACTTGTTTTTAGAGTTCATCCCTGCTGTAGCATATGGCAGTACTTCCTTTTTTTATATTATCTAGTAATATTCCATTGAATGGCTATACCACATCTCATTTATCCATTCATAATTTGATGGATAAAGATTGTTTCCATGTTTTGATCATTAAGAACAATGCTTGATTAATATTCATACAAGTTTTTGTGTGGATGTATGTTTTCATTTCTCTTAGGTATACACTTAGTAGTGGAATTTCTGGGTCATATGGTTTAACCATTTGAGTAACTGTTAAACTGTTCTCCAAAGTGTCTGTATCATTTTATATTCCTTCTAGAGATGGGTGAGGGCTCCAATATCTCCACAGTCTTATCCACATTCATTATTGTCTTTTTAATGAGGATACTTGTTACGATGAACACTGGGTATTGTATGTGATAAATCACTAAATTCTACTCCTGAAACCAATATTATACTATATGTTAACTAACTAGAATTTAAATAAAAATTAAAAAAAAAAAAGAAATACGGCACATTCATTGTTGTCTTTTTGGTTGTAGCCATCCTAATGGGTGTGAAATTGTATCCCATTATAGTTTTAATCTCTGTTTCCCTGATCAGAAGCCCTATTTCCAAAAGTAAGACATACAATAGATAGCATGGATAGGGAATCCAACAAAAGCCTGAAAAAGAAATCCCAAAAACACAGACATGAATAGAAGGAGTCTTTCAGGCAGTTACAGGCTCAGAAAGAGTCGAAGGCAGCCTTTTGTAATTTGTCCAGTCTATGGTGTTGTCATGTTCCACTATAAGGAATAACCAGAGATTACTGTTCTCCACCAGATTAGCTGTTCCCCAGTCTTTAGCAGCACTAAATTAGAGACATCGGGAAAAAAAATTAAATATACCTGTCCCTGACCAGTTGAGTCAGAATATCTGGAGATGTAGCCCAGGTATCTGTGTTTGTTTTGTTTTGTTTTGTTTGAAAAAAAAAAAAAAAAAAAACCCTCAGCAGCCCGGGTGGTTCAGCGGTTTAGTGCCACCTTCAGCCCAAGGTGTGATCCTGGAGACCCGGGATCGAGTCCCAGGTCAGGCTCCCTGCATGGCTGCATGGAGCCTGCTTTTCCCTCTGCCTGTGTCTCTGCCTCTCTCTCTCGTGCATGCTCTCTCTCTCTCTCCCTCTCTCTGGTCTCTCATGAATAAATAAATAAAATCTTAAAAAAAAAACCCTCTTCGCATGAATCTAATGCACAGTGAGGATTGAAAGCCACTTTGTAAATAATTCAGCAGGATTAAATAGCAGAATGAATTTATTGATTATATGTTCTACTCAGATAACCATCTGCCTTTATTTTGACTTGTAAGCTTTTTTGAGGTACCTGCTTAACTGAATTTGACCAAAAACATTTGAGATATAATTGCAGTGTGCATAGTCCTCTCTAATAGCAGAGAGAAAATTCAGTGTGGAATCCATGAATTCAACCAACTAGTTGCCCCAATTAAATCTCTGATTTCAAATTTTGGCTAGAGTTGAATTCTTTCATATCTTTTCACTGATACTAGCTATCCATGAGGCATGTGTCTGTTTTTTACTACATCCATCTCTTTGAGTTCAACATATAATGATTATATACAATAATTGTGTACCTTTTCAAGATAATAAATTATTTCATTGATTATTATGTGGCATGAATTTGATGTCATGGCCACCAATAGATAGTTTGGAATTGGAGCATAAGTACTAGCATTTCTTGTGAGTATGTTGACTTGGACAGGTGCCACTACTGTGTGAACTTTGACCTTTCTAATTGACCTGAGCTATCTTTTCTAGATGACAAAGAGATAGACCAGTCAAGGTGATGTTCCATTATCACAAGGTTGGAGATTTCTCTAGTGTTCAGGTCTATTTTATTCTCTATAAAGATTGAGGACCATTTGTCTCTTCTGTTTAAATTATGCCAATAAAAAACTGAGAAGGATGAGAACGGAAGTGGAATATTATCCCATTAGATTAGTACCAAATTTCCAATGCTGAAAATATGAATTTCCCTTGCTCATGCACTTTTTCAGAGGAGTCCGATGTTCCTGACTTAAATTTGAGCTATACAGTTTCGGGAAATGAAAACTCATGTTCCATAAAAAAGGAGGTAAGCAATGCAGAAATATTAATAATCTAGCTCACATTCTAATGCCCTCCTGGTCAGGGACTGGTTTGATTTCATTGCAGATTGAGATTTCTTGTATAATGTTTAAAGAGTGGAAATGGAAAGGAAGTTTAAGATGAGGGATATGGAGGATGATGTGCTAGTATAGTTTTCAAGGAACCCTTATTTTTGTCTCAATAGAACTGCTCCAAATTGGAACCAGTAGTCTACGCCTTCCCTTCCTCTCAAAAGCAGAGCAGTTATTTGTATTTAGTCTCTTAGTTGTTTCTAGATTAAGTAAAGTATGGCTTATAGACCCATTGGTGTGAAGTGCATCATAGAAAAAAAAAAAAAAAACAGTGGAGGGAACATGTTTTAGAGTATCATTATGTTGATTTGGCTAGCTTTCAGATTTCCCAGGCTTTCCTCATTGCATACTTCACCTTTGCTTGCTTTTTCTTCTTTCTTCTTTATAAAAACACTGTTTTACTTCTAAACTATAATCTGTAAAGAAAATGAGGGGCATATTACACATCTCTAAAAACAAAGAGGAAAAAAAATGAACTCTTGTTAATAACTTCCCCTCTGAGTGCTTGGGCTGGTTGCAAGGCTCAGGAGACTAATCTGAATGTGGAAGGATATGGAACCATTTGTCCTGGAAGAAGCACTACATTAAAAAGAAGAGGAAAGAAGTCATGGGGGGAGGGCAAGACTCTGCTGATGAAAGTAGCTGTCAAATTAGCAGGTCTGGAAGTTGTAGTGCATATTGTTATGAGCCACTCAAGTTCACACCAGAGCAACCTGCTCCATCCATCTTTCTCAGTTTACATTTTAATTGGCTTGTAGTTAAGTTTTTTAAACACTGTGAGATTGCTGACATACACTGTAATATCATGTGAATAATTTATGGAGGTTGCTCAAGACAAGCTTTTTCTTTGATTTGAAAATCCAAGGAGAAGGGGGAGAAGAAGGCTGAGGGGTCTGCGGGAGGGGGCCAGGACAGAAGAGCAGACACAACTGCTTGTTGCATGCTGGATGGTAAATGTTTCTGCGGTGGAGTCAGCAGCATTTGGGATTTCAGGGAGGTTTGTACAATACAATCTTATTAATAACAATTCTGTCAAGAGGGCACCCAATTAAATTGAATTGGGTTATGACTCCCTCTTGGATTCTTAAAATGTGTGGATATAAAACCTCTTCAATGTGAGTATTGGATAACAAGGGTGGGGGGTTTTTGTTTTGTTTTTTTTTGTTTGGTTTGGTTTGTTTTTTTTTTTTTTGGTTGATTTTAATGATTCCTCCTCCTACTGAGAATTCACTTGTTTATAAATGCAGGAGTAGGCATTTTTCCCAAACTTGTGCTCTTTTCTGCTCTCACAGTAATCTAAAGAAGGTGGAACTGGAATCAGTGGGCAGTCATCCTAGTTAAGAACTTGACTGCTTCTGGGAGTGGTTTACTGGACAGCTCTGAGTCTAGGATAGTATCTAATTAAGACCTGCGGGAGAGCCCTCTTCCTAAATATACTTCCAAAATATATATCTCTTATTACCAAACAAATAAGTTATAAAAAATATAGAGAGCACAAAGAAGCAAATAAAAATCACCTACAGCTGTTCCCCCCATTGATAACAGTTGATATGGGTTTAGTTTATATCCTTCTAGTCTTTTTTCTATTCACATAGAGTGAACCTAATTGGAATCACATAGACTGTTTTGAATTCATCTTTTTTTCACTAAACGTTACATTCATGAGTAGTCTGCATGCCATTTCTAATGACTGTGTAATGTGTATGTGTATGTATTTTCTGTGAATTCATCATGTTTTATCTAGACTATCTCCTGTTGAAGTCTTGTTTACAATTTTGTAATCCAGTTTAGGCAAACAAGTGATAAATATATTTTGAGTTAAATCTTTTTGTACATTCTTAATTACAAGAACTTCTCTTAGAGAAGTTCCTAGAAGTACAGTTTCTATGAGTGAAGCAAAGAGAAGCTAAGGGAAAGACCAGTAATGCTTCAAGAACGGTTTTGTCTTGAAAAGTGGAATAAAACACATTTTTTCATTAATAAAATTAATAATTCTTTCTATCTAAAAAATGGATGATATTCAATCTGAAGTTCTTTGAAATTACAGAGATTTTGTTTTACTTGGTGAGGTTTCTTAACCACAAAACCTATTAGGATTAATGTAGGCTATTTTTTCTTTACCAATTGGTATGTAACTACCTAAGGCTTTATGTAATCAGTTGAGATGCTACAAATGTATTGCCTGTCAACACCAATGAAAAAGAGGACAGTTAATTAAAGGGATGTCTTGCTGTTAAACAAACTTACAGTCAATTGCTTGTAAGTAACAGTTTGATGTGTAGTCAAAGGGCAAGAAAATCACTGATCAGGAAAGACTGACTTTTTAAAACAGCAAAAAGATTTTATTGAGGTTGAGATGAGTGGACTGCCAATTGGTATGATGTTTTCCTTTTTATTTATGTTTATGTATTTTAAATAATAATGATATCCTTGTAAAAAACATATAGTGAACCAAAGATGAAAGATGTAATGCATTAAGGGCTCCTTTTCAGCTTAGGATAACGGAGTCCTAATCCTCATGCAAGGCTAGAAGACATGATTGTCCCCCAAGATCAGGCCTGCTTCAAGTTGCATGCATACACGCTATATCAGTATATTCTGCAAATGGAAAGCTGCCATCTGTAGACTCAGGAGAAAGGCTCCCAGTAGCACAACAGCACTAGGGAACAGCTGTTTCAACTCAAGCCCATTAGCTCCTTCTTCTAGGGGGTGCCCTCATGCCCTCTGCACCTTTGTGCAACAATTCCTTGGTAATCTAGGGTGGGAATGCATTTCTCTGGACAGCAAGCTTGTAGTCAGAAGCACTTACCATGTTAATTTCTTTCAGAAGGAGGCTCTATTCAGAAATATCACACTGATTTTTAAATGTTGAAATATTTGTGAAACAAAGAATGTGTATATAGTAGAGATTTTTTTCATCTCAAAATCACATGAATATGAGAGACCAGAGCTATTAGAAGGATGGTTGACTTCGTGTTGAAGTTCCATTGGAGGTCACTGGACTTTGGAGCCTCACTCTGGAGCCAAGAAACTTCACATTTTGCCAATGACCATATTAAAACGTGTGTACCTGGCAAGAGTAAACCAGTCTCATTTACTGGTTTTCATGCTTCATATTGACTATTCACTATTTCATCAACAAGAATTTTTTTAGGGATCCCTGGGTGATGCAGCGGTTTGGCGCCTGCCTTTGGCCCAGGGCACGATCCTGGAGACCCGGGATTGAATCCCACGTCGGGCTCCCGGTGCATGGAGCCTGCTTCTCCCTCTGCCTATGTCTCTGCCTCTCTCTCTCTCTCTCTCTCTCTCTGTGTGTGTGACTATCATAAATAATAATTAAAAAAAGAATTTTTTGGGATCCCTGGGTGGCGCAGCGGTTTGGCGCCTGCCTTTGGCCCAGGGCGCGATCCTGGAGACCCAGGATCGAATCCCACATCAGGATCCCGGTGCATGGAGCCTGCTTCTCCCTCTGCCTGTGTCTCTGCCTCTCTCTCTCTCTCTCTGTGACTATCATAAATAAATAAAAATTAAAAAAAAATAATAAAAATAAAAAAGAATTTTTTAAGTGCCAATTTTGTGCCCAACTAGGCAGTATGGAATGCAAGAGAAGGCATAAGTTATAGTCATTCCCCTCATGGGCCTTCCAATAAAGCAGAGTAAATATGTAATCCACTTACAGCCAGTCAATAGCAATATTTTTATTTGTAATGATCCCACATTTCAGTTGGAGAAAGTATTTATTATTCTGGGAAGAAAAACATCAGCTGAATTAATGGCAGATTCTGAATGGGCACTGAGCTATATTCAGAATGCAAGTGTTTTGCAGTTAGGTTAGGTTGTTGAGGTTTGCTTTCTTTACTGAGCTCTTATGAATTAGCAAATTTGAAACCAGCTGTTTTCAAATTACATACAATTGGTCCCTACCCTGAGTGTCTGTTTCTCTGCCAAGTTTCAACTTGTAACCTATTTTAAAACTTGGTCCTAAACCCCCAAACCAATGGAATGATAGCGGGCACTACCTTAAATCATAATATTTTCATAAGAACACGTTCAAGCTTGAAATAATGACTAGGTTGGAAAAAGGAAGAGGTAAAAAGGGAGGGGTAGGCAAGTTTGTGTTTTCTTATTTAAAAAGAAAAATCTGAATGAAAAGTTGCTCAGATTTCTGCTATTTTTTTCCTAGATAGCCAAAGAGAGAAAGTTTTTGTTCCTCATGAAGGGACACCTCTGCATCAGATTAAGATATTTGTAGGATGGCAACTAATGACAGGGTTGGAGCTTAAAAAAAAAAAAAAATTCCCCTGTGAACATTTCGTAGTTCTCTTCCAGTCCTCCTCCTTTTCGTACTGAATTCTTATCATCTGAGAGAATGGGTTGGCAAACCTTTTCTGTAAAGGGCCAGAGAACATATATTAGTCTTTGTGACCACATAGATTTCTGTCATATGTTTTTTCTTGATTTCTTCTTCTTTTTAAGCATCACTTTAAAAATGCAAAGACTAATCTTAGCTTACAGGCTGCACAAAAAGTAATCCCAGGCTGGATTTGGCCTACAGCCATAGTTTGCCAATTCATGCCTTAAAGAAATATGGGCGGGGGGTGGTGGTGGATCCTGGCTGAGCATGCACGTTGGATATGCCAGTGTGATTTCTTTTTCCAGTGCTTGCTACCTTCTCTACTGGTCACTGGCTGTCTCAGGAGCTGCTCCTAGGAGTCTTGCTCTCCTGTGTGATGTAATGGTGTGAAATGGTGTTTCCAGTGGAGGGCCTGCAGGGGTAAATGCTGTCTCTAATTAACCTGTTCATTTAATGCCATGATCCTTTATCTCAAATGCAGTTCTGCTGGGGGAGGATAAGGAAAATGCTTAATTAGAGTAACTATTTCACACTGTCTTGTGTTTGCATGATGAAGTTTTAAAAGCCTGCAATATGTAGCTGTCAATCACTAAGTGTCTTTGGGAGCCTCTTGATGTTTATTATGTAATAGTCATGCTCTGTTATTGAATCTTATTGAGTGAAACTTCAGGTGACAGTCTTTGTCCATGATTCTGACCCAAAGACATCTGGCATGTGTAACTTATGGCTAATGTCCGCCAAATGGATAATGTCATTGGCAAATTGCAGCATCATGTATGCTTATTTATTTGCTCCTTGCCCTAATTAGAGTACCTTAGACATTTGTCTTTTGTTTTCTGTCTTCCTAATTAGACTTTTTAAATTCCTCTAGTAGAGGGAATGTGCCTTGTACTTCTTTGAAGCCTGACATCCATTGGAACGCCATTGTAGTACTTACGGGAATTTTTTTTTTTTTTTTTTTTTTTTTTTTGTGGTGGTGGTGGTGATGGTTAAAAAAGAATTACCATTTTAATGTATATAATATAAAATACACCATTTTAACAAAATTTGGGTATGGTTCAGTGGCACTAAGTATATTGTGCAGTCATTACCACCATCCAGAACTTTTTTCATCTTCCCAAACTGAAACTCCATATCCATTAAATGATAACTCCTTATTGCTTCCTCCCCATTCCCTGGCAACCACCATTTCTACTTTTGTTCTCTTTGGATTTGGCTGCTGTAGGAATCTCATGTAAGTGGAGTCATATGATATTGGTCTTTTTGTGACTAGCTTTTTTCACTTAGCATAATAACCTTAAGGTTCATCCATGTTGTAGTGTCAGAGTTTCCTTCCTTTTTAAGGCTGAATCATATTCCATTCTGTGTATATGTTACATTTTGTTTATCCATTCATCCATCAATGGACAGTTGGATTGCTCCACTAATGGGAATTGTGAATAATGCTGCTCTGCACATACTCAAGTCCTACTTTCAGTTCTTTTGTGTTTATACCCAAATGTGGCCGTCACAATATTTTTGAGATTGCTGAAGTGACAACTTTTTTGTAAGCTCTCTGGTACTTCAAATATTTTTACCATTTTTTTACATTTTACATTTTACATTTTTCTGTCATGAATCCAAATAAGATACATTTTGCAATAAAGAAAGAAGTTACTAGCTTTGATGAACAAAGATCAATAACCACAGACATTGCTTCATCCTATGTAGCAGGCACTGGGCTTAAGCTCTTTATGTGGATAAATTAGTGAAGGTCCACAGTATGTCATCTGCATGTTCAGGAGAGGAAATAAGGCTTAGAGAGGTTAAAAAATTTGAGGTCTCACAGCTAGTATGAGACAAACAGAGCTCTACTTCAGAGCCCAGACCTGTGGATACCATGAATCCATCCAGGAGAGTAGATAACACTTACGTACCTCATTATATTCTCAGCATGGTTGGCACAAGGCTTATTTTCCATAGCTTAATGTTACTTTTGAATTTCAAAATCAAATTATGTGAAATTACATATAAAATTATTTGAAAGCTCTAAAGTACTATACAAATGTAAAGTATCAAGATTAAACCTCTGGTGGACAAATGTTCCAAGGTATAAATATATGGAGCAAAAACCATATAGATTTTAAACTGTGATCCAAGCATTATGCAAACTAACTGTGGCCTGCCTTTGTGATTTTGTTAGAACATCATTTCATGTACCATTTTATTCATATCACTTCTAATTCCTGTTAGGATGGCACTGCCTTTTCAATGGCTGTTGTGAATTTCATGACTTCTTTCCCTTTAGTTGCTGGGAATAAGCCAGATTCTCACATAACATTTGTTATCACTTGTAGTAACTCTGGAATAGGAACCATGCCTTAAACCATCTCTGCAATCCCACAGCTCTTTGGCGAGGTCCTAGATGCCAAAGAGTTAATGAACTGTCATAGGGAAGGGATGTTAGATTTAATTTGTCCTTTCAGGGGACAGAATTGAGGCCACTTTGTGGGCATAGGTTCTAGAGGGGCAGATTTCAATGCAGACTAAAATGCACAGCCATATGGAGGACTAGATGCCATGGAAAGTAGTAAACTCCATCAGTGGGGATATTCAAACACAGGCTAGGCAATCCTTTCCCAGCCATGAGGTAAAGAGGATTCCCACACTATGCACTTAATTTATTCACATTCATGGCCTGAGAACTTCATTTAAACAGTTGTGTCTTACGTGTTATTTTTTTCCTCAGTGTGGGACAGGATCTAAGAGGTTTTGCTGGGTTAACTTTGTTGTACCAGGGACAAATAACTGTCCTATGTTGGAGCAGCTTCTAAGTTAAATGTTTTCAGACCAGATCATGATTGAAGAGATCTTGGGCTCAACTTTGTAGATTCAGATTCTCCAGAGTCTGAACAGATGGTGTACAAAAACAGACTGACATGGAGCTGAGTGAATAGATTCACTGGTTCGATAGATTTAGATTGATTATTTGATTTATTGACTTCTCCTATGCACAGTCTTATTGGAACTCTTCTGTCTCCCACACTAGAAAATGTATACTGTTTCAGTGTAACATTTGACTCCAGCAAGGACTCGGGTGTTTGGCACAAATGACATTCTTTCCTCTTTTCCTGATTAATGTGGCTCCAGGATCAACCACTGTTAATGCAAATAGTGGAATATTTGCTCATATAGAGACCAAAGTACTTAAAATTCAGTGCAGGTAAGATTGTTTAACTATCGGGAGGACAGACTGGTAACTTCAGTTGCTTGTGTTGGTTCTTATTTTGTTTTGGTAGAAGTTGAGTGTTGTAGACTTTGCCTGAAAGCCAGCCTCCAGCATTGACGTCTGACGTTAACCACAAAAGCAGTCCCCTTTCCACTGGCAGAGCCAGGCCCACGTCCGTGGCTGTGATCTCAGGGGAGGGCTCTAGTCTTCAGCTTAGGTTTATGACTAGGAAGCCTGCCTCTTGTAAGGTGGGAAAAGCAGAGCCAAAGTGACCCCACAGAATTTGAGCATGGAGGAACTGTCGCATCCAGAGGACCCATCAAACCAGGATATGGCCCAGCCTGAACTGGCACCCATGGGCTTTGTCAGAGCCAGGTGTCAGAAATGGGTAAATATCAAATTGAATCTGATTAAAAACAGGAGGAAGCAGAGCTCCCCTTACTTACTCCAAGGAGCCAAAGTCAGCTGAATGGTGTTTGGGTCTAGATGATTCAAAACCACAGTCTCATGACCCAACTGAAGAAATATTCAAAACTAGTCTGAAATATAACAGCATGTTTTTAAAAATACGCTATCAAACACATTTATCTTTGGCTAAAAATGAATTAAGTATTTTTCTCTCAAAATAACCAAATATTCATTAATATTAGAGTATAGGATAAATACCTCTTATGGTGAGCTAGTCAGATGCACAATTTCTCTTTTAAGTAAAAAATCTGGCAGTGGTACCACATAAATACTATTTGATCTGGCCCAAGGATCTTAGTTTAATTTATGGCTTATTACATGGGGAAATAGAAAAAACATCAGAAATTCTATATCTGAAAACAATTGGTTATGTAACTGTTTTACCAATAAGATATCGATAAGATTGAAAAGAGTAATAAGGACAGCTCATGAGGGTGTTCAATAATGTATTAATGAAGGAATGAAAATCAAATCAACATGAAGATGTCCTACATCTTGACAGGAAGACAGGTAACACCATTTGTCAAAATTCAACAAACTGTATACTTGAGACCAGTACATCTTACTGTCTGCAGATTATACTTTAATACAAAAAAAAACAAAGTCAAATCAGCATATTTATTGAGCAACAATTTATGAGAAAGTTACAATATTAAGCACTTAGGGAGCGAAATTTCTTGGCCTTTAGAAAACTTGGATATTCCTGGTTAACTCTAGACACATTCTTAAGAAGAAGAATTAAATCAAGAATGAGTAATTCATTGAATTCTGGATCTGGATGGAGCCTTCAGATTATCATCACTCCTGTTTTAAATATTAAAAAACCCGAAACTCAGAAAATTTTAGAAAATTATCCAAATAAAAATTAAGAAACCAAATTTCACCAAATGGCAAGACTTCAAAGCTTCTCCTTTTCCCCTTTGTCTTGTCAACCCCACCCCCCACCCCAAGGGTCTGTTTTCAACTCTCTTTGTCTTTTTCTTTATGCTGTACTCTCACTGATTGATTAATTTCAATGCTAGTAGTTCTTCATTCCATTGGCAAATGCCTTTGCTTTCCTGCCACATGCCCAACACTGTTTTACGAGTGGGCAGTACAGCACTGAACCAGACAGACTAAGGGCTTTCTCTCTCAGAGCTCATTTTCTACTAATGTCAGTGCACATGGAGCCAGAGAGTGATTTCCTGGACAAGTGTTCTCGTTCCATCCAGACTCCACAGTAGCTTTCCTTGTGTGTCATGGCAGGACTCAAGCTCCACATGGCTACAGTCTCTTCTTTGGCTCTTCTTGTTGAATGTCTAGGTCAACCAAGTTTAATTCCCTAAACTCCAACAATTTGTTTTTTTCTCCCGTCTGTTCAGAATGTCCTTGTTTCCTTGCTTCTTCCATAAAGTGTTCCAGTAGCTTTCTAAATCATTTGTCTCCCATTGTCCCCAACTCTGATCTAATACATCACTCCTTAATTAATTTTCCTAAAGCACATCTCTGGTATCAACCACTTCTCAAATACACACACACACACATACTATCTCTCTCTCTCTCTCTCTCTCTCTCTCTCTCTCTCTCTTCCTTGGGTCTTTTTATTTTTTTAAGGGAAACTATGAGATTTATTTTCCTTGGATCTTATTTGCCTTCCAAATTAAATGGAAACTCCTCTATCTGGCAGTAAAGAATATTAAAAGCATGGCTCCCACCTCCCTCTCACATCTTACATCTCCACAACAGGTACCTGCACTAACTATAGCCATAGTGGATTCCTGTCCTCTGCCTTTAGCAGCCCCCGTTCTCTGTCCTTCTGCAGTCAGTTGCTCTGTTTCACACCTAGATGCTCCCCAGCCCATCATCAACCTCTGTCCATGCCCACCCACCACCTTTTCTAAGGGACCTTTCTCTACCTGAACACCATGATTCTTCCCTCCTTTACACTTATGTCTCACTGCATTGCATTATGGTTATTCTCATACATTTTTATTAAATTAACTTGACGGATTTTCTTAAAATGACATATCCATATTTGAAAAAAACTAAAATGTACAGAAGAATAATGAAAGTAAAAACCACCTAAAATCTCTTCACCCAGAGATGTCAGTTCTTGAACATTCCTCCAGAGGTGTGTGTGTGTGTGTGTGTGTACCTCACAGACATTTATGAAGTCTGTACATTTTTCCATAAATGAAATCAAATTGTGTTTTTTTCCTGTTGATACATTCTGGTAATTTTTTTTTAATTTTTATTTATTTATGATAGTTACAGAGAGAGAGGGAGGCAGAGACACAGGCAGAGGGAGAAGCAGGCTCCATGCACCGGGAGCCCGATGTGGGATTCGATCCCGGGTCTCCAGGATCGCGCCCTGGGCCAAAGGCAGGCGCCAAACCGCTGCGCCACCCAGGGATCCCCATTCTGGTAATTTTTTAAATGTTACACACTAGAGAATAAAACGGCTGTGAGATATTTCATCATTTGTCTTTACCATTCTCTAACCACCTCTTGGTGTTTTAGCTTGGCTTCCTCCCTCCCTTAGGAGGTACAAGAAGGAGCTTGTCACCCTGTGTTCTGGCCTGTGTGCTCAGCACATTCGTGCAAAATACAAGTGAGCACTGTCATGGGCCTTGGTGAGGCTGTTTGTGACAGTCCACTCCATGTGGTTTGGGACCTGGAAAAGTGTTTGGTGATCTTGAAGGAGGTTAGACAGGATTGATCTAAAATCCCAAGTAAAATTGAAGCCTTTTAAAAAATTTCGTTAACTGCTTTGAGCAGCACTGTGCTTCCATTGCCTGCAAGAAAGCCATTCATTGTTCCTTGTTACATAATCTGCAGAGAGTTTACCCACTCAGAAAGGAGCACGTTTGTCGCTGTTTCTCTTTTATCAGCAGCTGAAAGCAGAGTCTGTCCTGCGTCTCTGAGGCATTCTTCACAGCACAGCCTCATGCTATCACTAATTAGCCAGAGCACTCCCAGCCAAAAGCGCCAGTGCCTGAGCCTGACAAAAGTCTGTTTTTTCCAGGGAAAGGGTGAAGCCTGTATCTGTGTCTAGGGGCACCTCCATGAGACAAGCAAAAGCAGCATGGTGGAAAGCCAGGGCGGTGAACAAGCTGTAGTCTCTAGGTGACATGCAGTTTGCTGTCTCCCTTCCTCCTATGTGAAGAGGGGTCTCCACAGACTGTGCTTTTGTCCTCTACCCAAACACCATGAGATAAGTCACTTCTGCATGATTCTAAGCATTCAGTCCCACACCTTCCCCATCTTTGGCCTCAGAGACCAATCTACCAGCCATCCCATAGCCAACTTCCAGCCACTTGTGTTAATGATGTATGTGATTAGCAGCCTATGCTGGTTCATTAGAGGGGGGAAAAAAAGGAAAGAAAATCCATGAGATTGTTTGCCTGTCACTGTGAAGTGAAGCTTGACGGGAACACCCTCACTGTCCCTCCCCGCTGTCCCTCCCCACCGCCCCTCCTGCCACGTGTCTGTGATCTTCTGTGCGCGTGTGCTCACAGTTGCCTGTGCTTCATGGCTCCGCCATTTGCTCAGTGGGGGGACGTTTTCTTAGCCGAGCAATGCACTGCTCTGCCTGAGGGATTGAGAACATATTGCTTGGCAGGTGGGCCTGCTCAGATGTACTGACTGTTGTTTCAGCACTGACAGGGAACATATATCATGCAGGCCCATTACGCCAGTATAAATCCATGGTAACCTGTTCAAAGGGCTGCAACCAGCAAACAAAGTGTTTGGGTCTTAATAGGTGATATTTTTGAAACATATAATTGGGATCTGAGAAGTAATTCTGGGTGACAAGCCACTCCTTCTGCCATCTTAACAGAAGCTGGGCCTACAGCAAAATACCACTCCTGTCATACCACACAACAATGATTGCCATTCCAGCTCAGCTCCAGGCAGCTGTGCACAGCGCCGACTGTGCCAAGAGATTGTGCAGGGAAAAGAGCCTTCAGTTTTGAGGTCTTTCCTTTATGCCTTGGTACTCAGTACTGCTGGCAAAAAATGCTCTTGGGTATATCACTGGAGAATGTCAGAGGCTCTCTCCTTCACCTACTAATATGAGCTGGAAACGATCCAGTTTGCTTTGGTATTGGTAGTGGACAGATAAGTCTCTGAGCAGAGGCCACTGGTGTTTATCACAAAGAGAAGCTCTTCTTCATTTCCCTACTGGACTGCAATGGGAGAATGAGGTATTAGTCAAGGCCTGGGCAGAATGCAGAGGGACTTGGTACCCCAGCCTGGGTGCTTCCCCACAGCAAAGATGGGTGTGCAGCTCCAGCACCTCAGAGATGCAGTGGGGAAGGTGGCACAGGACTGGTTCCAGACGACACTATTTCCTGAGTTGCAGAGACTAGGCAGGTGAAAGCATTTGGCACAGGTTGTCACAAAGCTGGTCTTCTTTCGGAGATATGTGCATTTTTCTAACAACGCACAACAGCCTGTGTTCCTGCATTCTCATCGTGCATCTCAGTCTGCTCATGGGATTGACAACACTGCACTGAAGCATCCATCATTTTCTGCTTCTCCTCTACACTGTCTTCTCCTTAAGGACAGTATCACACCTTGTCTGTGCTCTGCTGAATGCTGGTTTCATGGGAAACACAGAAAGAATGAAGAAAGGAAGATACTCGTTCATTGTTGGCTTTTTTATTTTCCTCCCAATTTCTGAGAAATCATAACTCTGGTATTTCAGTATGACTTGTCAATTGAATTAAAACTGGGTGACAATATTGTATTATTTAATTTTTATTCTGCCAAACAACTAAACCAGTATCAGCACAGCCTGATCTGCATGCTATAGCATCTGAATTCTCTCTTGCTACAGAATTAATTTATTTAAAGCAAACTAGAAAATGTTCTCCCGAGAGAACAATTTAGGAGATCAGGGACCTCCTGAATTGTTAAGGACCAAGGGGAAGACTGTTGGTAATGTGATAAGTAACAGTCAGTATTTAGAAAAGGCGTGTTCCTGAGAGCCTGGCATATCATGATTATCGTCAGAGACATGGGCTCATCACACCAAAGCAACAGCCCCGTCACCATTCTGCTGGTTTCACTGTTTGCTCCAGCTTCTCCTCAACAGTGTGGTTGGTGATGACACAATAGTTTGCCAACATGGAAAGTTTCATAAAATTAGACTTTGGTGCCTGTCTCCTGAGACATTCTAGCATATAAGGCCTGTCATGGGGCCTGGGCATTTGTACTTTTGAAATGTTCTCCATGTGGTTTAGATACAAATAGTCTGTGGACTTTGATTCAGGGAACATTGATTAGAAGAACTCAATACTGAGAATCTGAGCATTTCCGTCAGTCTTAATTGCTGTCTTACACAAATCTGATATGTCCTTCCTGAGCATCTTTCTAAAATAAATCATGGTGTCCTAGAAGCTTTGAGGAGCCCTAGGAACACTTTGCAAGAAATGAAACCAAGAGGGCTTTAGAGATGCAAGGAAAACATCATTTGGTACATCTCCATATCCATCAGCAGGTCTACCTCTGAAATACTCTTTTACAAAAAAAAAAAAAAAAAAAGAATGACATACTTTTTTAATGAAAAAGCTTTATTGAGATCTGATCACATAAAGTTTACCCTCTTTAATATACATAATTCACTGATTTTTAGTGTATTCATGTAGAGCCCTGTGCGGAGCTTGAACTCAAGATCAAGATCATAAGATTAAGACCTAAGCCAAGATCAAGAGTTGGACACAATAACTAAGACACTCAGGTGCCCCTCATGAATATTAGTATATTACACAACCAGCACCACTATCTAATTGCAGAACACTTTCATCACATGGAGAAGAAATCCCATATCCATTCCTTCCTACTTCCAGCGCTTGGCAACCACTAATCTACTTTCTATCTCTACAGATTTGCCTCTTCTGGATATTTAATCTCTGAAATATTATAAGCTGACTGGACATGAATTTAGTTATGTTTTTAAATAGCTCTAAAGAAAAATTTTCTAACTTGCGGTGAGGGTTCCTGGATCTGACATGTTATATGTTCAGAAGGATTTCACTTGTCTTTTACTTGCTTCTATTGCATTAGCTTCTATAAAAATAACTCATATTCTCTTCTTTATTTTCTCTGTCTTTTATCATTTCACCAACCCTTAAATTCTTCATAGATTCAAACATCATTGCCAAGTTGTTTCCAACTTACCTGCAGGATGAAGGATCTCAATGTTCCTATCCCCCTACTCAGATTTGACCAGTACTTCCTGTTTCCTCCTCTCATCTAAATGTGAATGATCCACCCCTTTCTTTAAGGTGAGAACCTCCACATGTGTTCTCTATTCCTCTCCTTCCTCCTCCGCCAGAACTTGGCTTCTGACTCTCTTCATTTTCCTTCTTTAACCTACAGAAAGACTCACACTTTTGAAAAATTGCTTCGATCCTGCTGCCCCTGGAGCTACCATTCTATTTTTCTCATTTCCTTCACTGTCAAGTCTTTTGGAAGCACAGTTTGCTCTTGAGGCTGGTGCTTCTTTTCCACCCACTCCCACCTAACTTCCTGCACTCATGAATCTACCTTTATTACTTTGCTGAAATAATAAATCTCTTTTTGTGTTTTATGGCATCATCTTATTTGCCAAGCCTGGTAACTTTCCCTGATCCCTTTTCCCTTGGCCTTTAGGTCACACAGAACCCTGTTGACTATCCCTCCATCTTGAAACACTCTTTTTTCTTTGGTATCTGCGATACTCCACATTCTCCTTCTACCTTTGGCTCCAGTGCTTCGTGCCTTCCTAAAAATGGATGGCCCTCTCTTTATCTGTCTCTTTATTTTCTCCCTTTCCAGTCTCATAACACCATCTGGCTTCTAAGTATGTGGATAACTTCCAAAACTATCTTCACCACTTGGATGTCCTGCCAGCTTCTTAGACATTGCTCAAAACAGAATTCACACCCTGGCAGGCTTTCCCTCTTCCCTAATTCTGGCCATAGTGTGACCCAGGGTTGGAAATTCTACTTTCTTCCTTTCAATTCCTTGGTTGCCATGGCTGGCAGCCATCATGTATGTAATGCCCTTTTGTTCTGTCTGGACTGTATTTCTTCATCTGCTGCCCTACTTCTCCATGCCATTGTCCAAATCCAGGCCTTCATTGACTCTTCTCTGGACTGTCACTAGGCCCCATTCCACCTCCACTCATTCCATCTTACTCATGGCAGCCAGATATCAGTCCTCGTTCAACATGCATCTGATTATGCCATTTCCTTAGGCAACAATATTCTAGATACCTCTAAGCTGACTGAATACATTCTATACTCCTTCACCTAACTTGTAAGGCCTTCTACAACTTGAGCCTTGTCTTCCTTCAAAACCCATTTTCTGTTCTTCTTCTTCCTATTCTATGTGTTCTAGCCCAGGCAAAACCCTGTTTTCTTTCTTCTGCCTTTCTTCTGCCTCTACAATTTCTCACTCCAGGCCCCTAGTTAGCTTGTATCTTTCATTGAAAATGATGTCCTTTATTTCTGCCAATATGATCTTGTGTGTGGAAATTCTCAGGTCCTTCAAATCCCTTCTCCTCCATGAAGTCTTAGAATAGGATTCCTCTCTCTTTTGAATTTCCAGAATTTCATGTGTGGGGGTGGGGGGGAAAGGACTTTTGGCTTATATTTCAGTTATTTATGTGCTTGTCTTATCCAGTCCCCCAAAGGTAGAAGCCTTTCATTGCCATTGTGATAACTCCTATAACAGCTGATGGAGTATCTTTAGTATATTATGAATAAGTATTTCTTGAGTAAATGAAACTTTTAACCTCTATAATATATAGAAGATGTAAAAAACTAAACTTGTGCATGACAGACTTTATGTCAGTGTCAGGAGAGTTCTCCATAGTTTTTGACCTATTATTATTTTCCTTTAATCCAAGCACAAGGCTTAGATGAAGGAAACTTGAGAGAATTATAGCAAAACTGCCAGCGCCTTCATTCTTTTCTTACATCTGCATAATATTTTAGACCATTCAAAAATACTTTCACATCTTATCTGACCCTCTGTATAGCTATGTAGGGTTCCAAAGGGGCAGCTATTCTCATATGTATCAATTCATAAATAAGGGAAATGTGGACTGGTGAGTTTTAATCCTTAACCATTGTTTGGTTGTTAGACAATGGCAGAGCCTGGAAAAAGGGACATGTTGGCTGTTTTTATATATTTGAAGAGCTATTGTGTGGAAAGTGTAGTCACATCTTATTTTTTTTTTTTTATTCTTTATTTCCTCAGAGGACAGAAAAAGCAATTCAAGCTCAATTAAGGAGAAAAATTGTTTATCAGATCCATTTCAAGGTGGTACTGTCTGCCTTCATTGTTCATGTGGAGCTCAGGTACAGCAACCTAGCCAACCAGGTATAAGACATTTCATTGAAACGAATCACTAAAAAAGTGCAAGCTGACCAAGGTCCCCCTGATTCTGCAATTCCATGATTCCTCTTTAGGTTGGCACTGTGATACTATACTCAATAATCTAAGTTTTGATTTCTATCTTTCTTTAAAACTTAACCTTAAGTAGATGTGGCTCAGGTGTGAGATGACACACTGTCCGGGTCTTAAATCTTTCACAAGACAGAGACCTCACCTTATCCTAGCCACTCTATCAGTGGACCACATGCAGGTGCAAAAATTCAAGAACATATTTTCACCCAATCCTTCAGTGCCTACAGTTGCCAACCTAGGAGGAAAAAAAAAGAAATATGCAGAAAATTTCACAGATGCCATCATCAATTGTAGCTGGCCTAGTCTGGCCACTCCAGGCACCTGTCTGGTGTTATGGACACGGTGGGCAAGCCCAATGTTCTCTCAGGATGGCATGTTCTGTGGGAAGGACGTTGGCGATTCTAATGAGCTCCAAACTTTTCCTTGAAATGGGAAGTTGCCTAAAAAGGCAACTACTGCATCACAGCCAAATGGAAATCATGATATTTCACTGAACTCAGAACCAGATCTGCCTTTTTTTTTTTTTCTTTATAGAAACATTTTGTGTGCCATGTGCCTTGGGAGCCAAAAAGAAATCATTCTTTGGCTCCCTGTTCCACTTTGCTAAGCTCAGATACTGTAAATACCCTCCTCTCCTCTCATAACATTAAATTTTTCATGAATTCATCATAAAGGAGCCACTTTGTAGGTTTGGCTGGTACCAGTGAAAGACTTCATTTTCTATATCACAGTAACTTTTCAGTGCAAAAAAAATTATGGGTGCAATGTTGAAAGACTAGAATTATTCATCAAGTCTTCACTGCCTGAAAATGAAGGGAATTTTTCTGAAACCTATCTGGGAGAATGCAGACACAGACATGCATATTTTAGATGGTGCTACATCTCAGCCATAGCCACCTAATCTTTCTCAAGGGGATTAGGACTCAAAGAGGACACGTGCTCTCTCATTGCTTTATGGATTCATTCAAGAGTCCACACAGCCCACAAATTTTTCCCTTGCCTTCCAGTGTTTCTATAAGTCACCAGCACTAAAGAGTAGAATATTTCATTGTATTGATGGAAATGCCAGTAGCTTTGTAGCTGGATGCAAAAGGTGTGCTTAAAGAGGCAGCATAATAAAAAGCACCAGTGGGTCACAATCCCCTAGAAGCCTTGTTAAAACTCATACTAAGCACTACAACCCGCACCCTACCCCCGCCCAAGAGTGTCTGACTCAGTGGATCTGGGTTGGGGCCCAAGAATTTGCTTCTTTCGGGAAGGGAAAGTCCATGCTGCCGGTCTTAAGGACTACACTTTAAGAAACACTGACGTATTGAAATAGCGTCAGATCTAGAAGTCAGGATACCTTGTCTCTGATACTGGGTCTATTTTCTACCAAACATCAGACATTGGATAAGTCCCTGGGCCTCAGTTTCCTCATCTGTGAAAGGAGGATTATGACTGCTGCTCTAAGTGACCTAGTGTTGCTTTGAGAATAAAATCTGAAAATCTACGGGAAACACTTAGCACTTCCAGAGGCACTTGAACGTTGTACTTCTTGTAGTGAGGAGAGTTGAAGGGACATAACTAGGAGAAACTTTAAGGTGCACACATTCTGTCCAACATGGACACATGGGCCACAATTCTGCTGCTGCCCTGAGGAGGGACCTTAGGGCCACAAAGAAAAGATTGAAGTTGGAAAGATTTCAGGGAACTCCTCCCTCCTCTGGCCAATCTCTGAAAAAGTCATATACCTGCTTCATTCATATTCTGTATGATGTGGCCAGGCTGCCAGGGCCGTGTCTCTGAAACTTTCCTGTGATTTAGAACTCCTTGGGATGCTTATAAACATACAAAGACTTCCTCTTTAAGGAGCCTGGGCCTTCACATGATTCCTGTATACTCAAGGTTTCGAGATCCACTCTATCTGCACTACTAACTCTAAGATCATCTCATGACAACTTATAAAGGGACTACATACTCTGCACACTAGTCCTTAGCCTTGTCTGGAATCACCTCAGAGGACTTTAAATCCCATATCCGTGGACCATGAATCAGAATCTGGGGGGAGTGGGGTCCAAGCACACCATCTCACAAGCTCCCCAGTAATTGAAACTTGCAGCCAAGACTGAGAACCATTGACTTAGAAAGGGTCCTCTGTCTTTATATCAGCACCCATATTGTTTGTATTTGTCTGCCTGTCTCTTTCCTGCACCATCCAGCGAGAATATTGAGGGCAGCTCTGTGTGCCCAGAAACCAGCCCAGGGCCTTCTGCAGCTTTAGATGCTCCAGGCATGCTGGTTATAATTTTAAATGAATGAACAACTCTGTTAGGTACAGATGAAGCACCAACAGAACTCACACAGAAAATCCCCCCATGTCTAAACATGTATACACAGCAAGCTTGAATTGTCCATGTTTTCTCTGAGGGAAGAAATGGTACAGTAGATTGCCCAAGGTGGGAAGCATGAGGGAGTTCATTCAACTCCAGAATCCATCCATGTTCCTTTCCCTTACTTATTTTCCCACCTCTCAGATCTTCTCAGCCGCCCCTCCTACCTCCCCGGCCTGCTCCTAAAGAGCAGCCAGCCCAGCCCTGCAGTACTCTACAGAGAGCTGCCCAGCTTCTCCAGTGAACCTTCCTCTGCGAAATTCTTGCTGACCCAGGACTCCATGGTCAGGTACCCCACTGTGAAACTCTGAGCCATGGTATAAAGTGTGTCCCCTTAGCTTTTTATCCATTTCCTTGGCTCTTCCTCTGATGGACAGGAGGCTCCTTGAGGGCAGGAACTATTTATTGCTCATCTTTGTCTTCCCTCTGCCTGAACCACTTCCTAACCCAGTGGAGACACTCAAGTTTTTTTTTTTTAAAGAATGAGTGACAGCAGAAACTCATCCATGAGCAAAGTTCTCCTGAAACATTTCAGTATGTGTGCATGTGTTATGCTTCAGAATATTTTAGAAACATTTTCCAGATTTAATTGAGGCTTCTGGGAAGCCTTGCTGTGTTCTTCCTTGCAAAAAATAGAAGGTCATTACCAGGAAGTCTCAGTGTACCATATTTATCTGGTGAGTTTTGAAAATACTGAGTAATGGGACTAATGACTCAACATAGTATTTTCCAAACTGTGAGGTAATCTTTGGACTTTGCAAGATTATTATATTAAGTGTACTTCTTAGTCTGTCAGTAAAAAATAAAAAGCCTGTATTTTCACATTAGAATTCAAAGAACATCTGCTGCGTATTGTAAATAACATATTTTGAAAACCAACTGATGCATACTCCGCCTGCCTCCGCCTGCTAACTATAGCAGGTCCTTAAGATAAGATTCAGTTTGCCATTGGTACGGCTCTTGTGTTGACATCCCACCATCTTCCATAAATCTTCAGAAGCCATTTGCCCCCTAAACACACTCAGCAGTGTGGGGTTTGCAGCTTCCTGTGTCGTAGTGGGATTAGGAAACAGTCTGTATTCCCAGAGAATTGAGAGCCCTGCACTGTGTTTCTCAAGAAGATAAGCTGAGGTTTCCCCCAGCTTCCTTACCCTTGTGGGTATGAGACCTCAGAGAGGCCCCAGGTGCCTGACGCAAGTGACCACTCCTGGCAGGAGGGATTGTATTGATTTTCCGGCCTGCCTGGAGGGGAGTGGGCCCAAAGTTGGGAGGGGATCTTTGGTTGGGGCTCGGCTCAGGGGCTCCTCTGTCTGGGGCATGAGTTGGCCCAGCAACTCCTGGCATGTCCTTCAGCCTGAACCTCACCTCCACGTGGGACTGAAAAACTCAGTCAGCTTTTTCCCTCATTCCTTCTCAGTTTGTCTTGTTAGCAGTCTTTCTTAGCGAGTAAGCACCATATGTCTTCTTTGGGAACTTGTTTTCAGGAGATCCCCAGCGCATGTGTGCTGGCTTGGAAGAGAATAAGAGGGTGTTGGGTTCGCCAGCAGTACTCACCAGAGTGCCAGCTTTTACAGAGGGCCCTTCGTGCCCATCTGCCTCACGGGCTGGTTGGTCCCGAAGCATGAACACAATATTTCTCTGGATCTTCCTGGGGTCACAGAAGATAGCCTGGCTTCTGAGCAGGTTTTCTGAGCCTGTGTGTACTCCTTCTAGTGGCTCCTCATTATCCCTGGGAGGTCGTCACATAAGCACCTTTTCACTGATACTGTTCTCTGTCCCCATGGAGAGGGTAGCACAGACGATTATAAAAGAGGGACTCTGTGTGCTGTTTTTTTGCTTCCTTCTCTTAACCCATCACTGGTGCCAAAGCATGCAACTAATATGTTCCGCTTCGAAATAATTTGGTTTCTGTAACGTGGAGTCCACCACCTCACTTCCACTCTGAATACCTGTCTCCTTTGAAAGTCAGCTGTTGAGCATCCAATTTGTCTTTTTTCTTCTTCACTTTATGCCTCTTTTTTTGTGCTCTAGCTGTCTTTTATCAAAACAGACAAAGGGTTAGCCATTGACACCTCATGGCAAGCATGAGCTTGAAGCATTTTTTGCATTCACCTTGACATCTTTGCGGCAAAGAAAAAGCAAGGGTTGGAAACCTGTTCTATCTCTTTGGCTTCCACAAGAGTTACCTCTTTTAAAGCTGCCTCACAAACAGCCTTGTTGGCTATTACTGCCTGATACCTGTCTCCCTGGAGGCTTTACCAGTTGTTTTGAAAAGGATGGCTATTTTTTACTCCCTTGAATTTACCTTACCCAGGCATGCATGTGTGTGCACATATGTGTATTTATGTTCATGTGCTGTCAATTAATAGTGAAAAATAAGACCAAACCTCTTCACTGTTGTTTTTCTCTATAGAATCAGTGTTTGTGATAATAATAATTACCAGTTCTTCTTTTCAATGTCCTGCATGCCAGGGGCTGTGCGTGGTTCCCTGTCATTCTAACAACCTTTCAAAGCAGTGCCCATGTCCCAGATAGGGAGACTGATGAATGAGAGGCTGTGTATCTTGGTGGAGCCAAGACTTGAACCCAAGTATTCGGACTCGAATGCCCAGGCTATTCACAAATAAACTAACCATGCCTGGGTCTGATAGACAATGTCAGTCATTTGAATTTTGCTGACCATTGTCCTGTATACTCTTTTGTTATTCTTAGAAGGATTAGATCATGGTAGAAAGGAGGTGAATGGAAGATAATCCATGTTCCAAGGTTCTCAGGGATAAGACACACTCCCACTAGTATCTGTGGCCCATTAGAGCAGTGATGTCCTGTAGCATAGAAGAGAGTGACCCATGTGGTGGGGAAGGTATGACAAAGATCACAGCAAAGAGAGTGGAGATATAGGTCTGATACAGTGCAGGGTGACAGAGGAGTTGTGATAATCACTGGATAATCACTTTATGAAGCTGCATGTTGTTTTCCCTCATTATAATAGCTTCCAGTGATTGAACATACAGACTATGTAGCAGGCAGTGACTGGACACTTTACATGTGCTTTCATTTAGTCCTCCCCCATAACCCTATATCAGATAGGTATTATTGTCTCATTTTACAGAGAAGAGTAGGTTCAGAGAGGTTATCTTAGCCCAAACTCACCTAGATCTTAAGCAAAAAAATTAAAAACTGAGATCAATCCCAAATCAATTAAGCCTGTGCTCTATTCCTTCCTTTTTGCCAGCTTCTCTACCCATTTTGAGAATTAAACAGAATCATTATCATCACTAGTAGGTCATCCTACTACTAAAAGTAAGAAATAGATGGAGCCTTATGTTTGTGGACCAGAGTGTGCTGCGTATGCTAAGATGTGTTCCCCTGATCTTATGGATGAGCTTGTGGCTTTCAAGTGGTCCCAACAGCCAGCTGCCATGTGCTTAACATGATTGGAATTTTAGTGAACAGCTTTGTAATTGAGGAACATTTCCAGAAGCACCAGTGTTTGACAATTTTGTAGGTGTACACAGATGACAGGTCCAAGGAGTCTTCTGACATCAGAGTAGCCAGGAATGTGTACCCTAATTCTGCCCTCCAATCAGTTGTTTGGACCCAGAAGCCACTTAATTCTCCTCAACCTCAGTGTTTTAATTCTGTACATCATATTAGATAATTCTGAAGTTTGTTTTAGCTCTAAATGATGATTGTTTACATTCAGGGCCACTTATGTTAGTTACACAAGCGGGAGGAGCCCTCTGATCCTTTGAAGTATGTAGTTAATCAAGAAAGCCATTTAAAGAAAGAAGTCACTAAAAAAGGAAAATGCTATCAACATTTGATTTTTTTAAAAACAGCTTTATTGTGCAGTAACTGACATGCAGTAAACTGCACATATTTGAAGTATACAATTTGGTAAGTTTTGATATATATATCCACCCATGACACCACCAGTGTACAGTCAAGATAGTGAACATATATGTCACCCCAAAGTTTCCTTGTGCCCCTTTGTGGTCCCTTCCTCCTACTCCTTCGTACCCCTCTCTCCCCACCAAAAGCAGCCACTGATGTGTTTTTCTGTCCCTACAGATTACTTTATATGCTTAGAGTATTCTAGAACTGTAATCATATGGGATGTATTTTTTTTGTCTTCTCTCATTCTGCATACTTATTTTGAGATTTATTCACATGGTTGCATGTATTAGCCCATGAACAAAGTATTTTTCCATTTATTTAGGATTTCTTTACTTTCTCTTAGCAATATTTTATATTTTTCAGTGAACAGGTCTTTCACAACTTTTGTCAGAATTATCTCTGGATAATATTTTTAATTCTATTGTAATTTATAAAATTTTTTAAATTTCAATTTAGTTTCTAATTGTTGCTATTATAATTGATTAGTACAACTTATTTTGTTTATTGATCTGCAATTACATATAACAATTACAATGTAATATGTAATTGCATATTCTGCAGTTTGGCTAAATTCACTTACTAGTTCTAGTAGCTGTTGTATGGATTCCATTTGATTTTTCTACAAAGATGGTTATTATGTCTACAAATAAACACAATTTACCTCTTTCTTTCCAATCTGGATGCCATTGTTTCTTTTCCTTGATGATTGCACTGTGAGAGCCTCTGAATCCGTGTTGAATAAATGTGAGAGTAGCCATTCCTGTCTTGTTCCTGATTTCCCGATCTTCGGCTGAAAGCATCCAGTCTTTTGCTGTAAGTATGTTGTTGACTTTAGGTTTTCCATAGATAATCATACAATTCTTTAGTTTGTTGATGTGGTGAATTATATTGGTTTTCAATCTTAGGCCATTCTGTGTAGATGGTCAAGGCCTTTCGTTTGCTTGTTGGAGTTGTGCTCCATCTTTCTTACATAATTCACATCCCCAATGCCTCTTCTCTAGTCTCTAATTCAGTTAAGGAGGGAACCTGAGACATTTGTGAAGTGTGGAGACCTTTTAGCTTTAAGGGCTTGTTTCCTCTTTGCCAATCCTTCACAGTTGGTCTTGCCCACCATAACTGATGAGTGAATGGCAGTCCACCTTTAAGTCTTCTGCCTTTAGTGAGTGTTTCTCAAACACTCTTCTTGCATGTTGAAGAGGCAACAACTCTCTTTCCATATTCCTGTTTTATCAATGCAGATAATCGTTAATTAAACTATTGGACTGCAACACCCCGCAAAACTGGTGGACAGAGTTGGGACTGATAGCAGCTGAATGTCGCTAAGCGTGCAGCTCAGCTCTAGCGGGTGGACTAGAGATTAGTCAATCAGAGGCAAATACTTAGTGTGTTATGGTGCATTCAGGAAGTCAGACGAGAGGATAACAGAATTGGTTACTCCAGGGAATAAGCCAAATTGAAGTTGATTAAGAGAGCTTCTAGAGTTCTCTCTAATTCCCATTAACAGTACTCCCAACTTTCAGCATCCAATGGGCAAAATGAGCTTTTGGCCACAAGACCTACCATGTGAGGAACACAACACTGATTCATCTTCATAGTCAGAAAAACAACCATGACAAAGGGTGAATCCTTGGATCAGCTAATATGATATAGTTGAAAGAACTCTGTATTTAGACTCAGATGAGCCTAGGTTTTGATACCTCTCTGTGTTCTTAAACAACTTTGGGTCAGTAAGTATCTCTTAGGGTCATCTTGAAGAATGTGATTGAGCATGTATAAGACTGTCACAAAGTGTAGGTGTCCTTTGTGGCTCTGATCCTCATTCCAAGATGTTTGCTTTGCACTACCAAGGATGATATATTATACTCAATCATGTGATCCTTCTGCCCACAATGTCCCCCACCTCCAGCTTGACACAGTGTTTGATGGAGGGCAGAACATCCAAGGCACAAGAAACAATAAGTAAGAAGCATACATGGAAAGATATAAGCAGTCAGGATTCAGCATAGGGTTCATACTGAGGTGGAGCTGGAGGAGAGGCTGGAAAGTAGACCAGTCCATGACCATGTCAAGAATCATGAAGATTGCAGGAGATTGGTAGGCAGTGGGAAATCCCACTGCCTTGAAATCCCCACCCCCATCCCCCCCTTTTTTTTTCGGAAAGGCACACCCTGATGAGAGATGTGCCAGAGTCTCAAACCTCAGTTGCATGCGAATCACCTGGGAGCTTGTTAAGAAATACATATACTGTGGGCCCCGCCCAGACCTGCTCAATCCTAATCTATAGGTTGGGGTCGAGGCATCTGTATTTTTAACAAGCTCCCCAGGTGATTCTAATGCACACCAAAGTTTAGAAACCACTGCTTTAGAAGGTTAATCTGGCAGCAGTGTGCAAGATGGATTGGAGCCGAGAGAGCCTGGAGGTTCAGAGACCTGCTAGCAAGCAATTGCAACAACAGTCCCTGCAGGAGATAATGAGGTTGGGGGCTGTGGGAATGGAAAGGAGGAATCAGATACCGGAGGTATTTTTGAGAGGCAGTCAGCAAGGACTGGGTTACCAATTTGATGAGGAATGTGAGAGAGAAATGGGACTTAACAGATAATGCCAAGATTTACAGAAAGAGTTCTCCAAGGTGTGAGGAGAGAGGTAACAGAATGCCTCGGGGACCATATTCAGATGACACACACCTGCTCTCTCTTCTGTCCTTACCTGGCCACACCTTCCTCCTTCCCACAAGCCCCCTAAGGCATAGGCAGGGTGGGGGCACATCAGTACCTCCTGGGGAAGCACACTGTGTGTAGTTTGAGGGAAGAAACCTCCAGGTGATCTCTCTGTGAGAAATGGCAGAGCCAGAGTGAAAGGGACAGGGGCGAGCTGGGTTTGGAAGGACACAGCTGGGACCCACAGCAGGATGTGGAGCACCTCTCTGTCGGTGTGGAAAGCCGGGCCTGGACCTGGGGAGCAGAAGCTAGGATACAGACAGTGTGAAATGCCGCACCATGGAGGCTGCCAGGGGACAGAGGAGAGAGGAGAGGAAAGGGGTCCAGAGAAATGCTTCCAGGTGGTGGTCACATATAGCTGGAGGTTGGGGGAAGGGCTGGTTGGAGAAGGCAAAGAGTCTGCTCTCTGCCTGTACCTCAAAGAACGCTAAGCCAAGATGTGCCGCAAAGGCCAGGGAAGACCCCCTGCAAGCAGAAGGCCAGAGCTCTGGCTCCTCCAGGAATCCTCCTAGCATCATTCTGGCCCCTTGGGGGTGTGACACATTCATGTAAAGGGGACTGAGCGTCCTCTGAAGAAACACACATTTTAAAATTTCCTTTCCAAAACACAGTGTCTTTGAGCTGACATACCAGGCAAAGAGACTGACAGGTTTTTACTGTTATACCATTCCCACCGCACAGCTTCCCCCACCCCCAGTTTCTCATCAACTCCTAACCCTTCTGTACACATTTTTGGCCTGGAGCAGTGAAATATAAGGTATTATAAATCATTATAGTATTTTGGGGTCCTTGCTCCCCTCAAAGTTCCAGACGTTCTGCCTGTATTTTGTGATCTCACGCTGTGAAAATAGGATGTTGTGTTTTAGAGGCACCTCCAGGGTGCCCAGCAATTGGCACATCTTATCTAAAAGAAAACAAATTGAACAAGAGTAGAGAGGAAGGACATTTGTATCAACTCAGGAAGTACAGAATTATGAAGAGATGCTATTTGCGATGCTGTGAAGTCACGGTCCTCGATGGGGTCATCAGAGAGGCTGGCCACTCCTGACATTGGCAGGGCTCTGCTGTCACTGTAGCTGCACGAGCAGAGTAGGGTCAGCTGTCTCGAGGGGTGCTCTGAGGTTGACGTATCGCAGTGTGCTGTAAGAGGGGCCTTCACGAGTAAAACTTTCTATTTCATTTCGAATAGCCCTGGAAATCATCTCATTTCTGAATAAGGAAGCTGAAGCATCAAAGTCACACAGCTCCTGGGTCAGTGGGGAGGAGATTGAACCTAGTGTTCTGGTGTGTAGACTGTAGCACGCTCTTCCAGAAGGACTTTTTAAAGGGCCCTCTAAAATAAATAAATAAATAAATAAATAGCCAGCCCTCTTTTGATGGCTGTAAAATTAGTGGGAGAAAGCCTTGCATGTACAAGGAGCAACATTTGCAGAGTCACTCAGAGATGGATCTGGGCTGTCCTCTTCTCACTTCTTAACTGTATGCAATTTATTTGACCTGCCGAGCTTCAACTTCCATTGTAAAAGGAGGAAAATCGTATTTACCTCCTGAGAGTAGTTTGGGGGCCTTGGTAAGTAGTTGATCCCTCATAATCTGTAACTGTTAGAACAATGACTGGGTTTTTCTCCAGTCATCATCAGAAAACTCTTGCACTGTCCTGATGGACCTGAAGAGAGAATACTTTTCTTTCGTTGATTCCTCCTTTAGGTTTCAAGTGTTTTTTTTCCCATGAAAGCGTTAGAGTTAAATGGAGCCTATGTATAGTTGAAATAGTACTGTTAATAAATTCTGTCCTTTGAGGCGTTTTATGTGCCCAATGAGACTTTTTGGGTGGGCCTGGGCACTAGGCTTTCTCAGGAAAGGTGCCCTAACCCCTTATTTACAAGTGGACTTTTATTGAGCCACTTGCTCAGAAGTTGCAGAATTGCCAGAACATTGCCTTGGGCAGGGTGTATGATCACAGATGAATAAAAGATAGCAGGATGTGAGGATTTCCACAGCATCAAGAAAAGCACTCTGCAATCTCTTGCCATCTGCAGTGCAGGCAGAGATGCAGTGTACCAGGCATGTTAAGACTTGGAATTGTGTCAGGAGACTTGGCCAGGGTCCCCCCCACCTACCGTCCATCCCAAGCCACACCGCTGCTCTCAGAGGATGTCACGAATGTAAATGCCATCCCCTGACACATCATGTTGAAGCAAAGTGGAAAACAGTGGGGCCTTTCTCTCATCAGGTCATCGGATGTCTGCCTGGCATCTGTCTGACTGCCTGCTGTGGCTAAGCATCCGCCTTCCAGTGAGCATCCTCAAATGTAAACATGCCCCAAAGACACCCTGTTTCTGGAGTTTAGAGTCTCCCATCCGTTTTCCACCTCTCACTTTCCCAACAAAAGAAATAACTGAAGAAGGGAGATGGAGGCATTTCTAGGGCTCCCTGTGGGGGCTTCTCTCCTGGAGAAACTAAGCAGAGCCACAAAAGAATAAAGAAAGAAGGCTTGGCAGAATGTTTTGATACAAAATTCATTATAGCTTTGTGTATGTGCCGGATGGTTTGGTTCCTCTTAAGTCTATAGATACCGCAGTCCTCTTGGTTCAACCTTGGTGTTTAGAAAGAGGTTTTGGAAGGAGATCAAAGATGTCAGATTACTGGCCCGACTCTTAAAGAACTGCTTGGGAAAGCTTGAAAATCTTCACACCCAGGTTCAAACACTAGAAGCAGGAATGAGTCCAGAAGTCTTAGTGACATGGATAGCAGTCGCAGTATTTTTTAAGAAAAAGGAAATTTGCATGTCTTCTACTTACCCTCTCTCTCCTTAATCTCCATACATCTCAATCTCTCTCTCTCTCTCTCTCTCTCTCTGGCTCTCCATATCTCAGCCTGTATCTTGACCTGTGTTAGACACCTTCTATGCCCCAAGTATAAAAGCCTGCATTTGTCACTCTACCCTCATCCTTTTGTAGGGGTGACTGTAAGCCATTGGAGTCCTATCTAAAGAGGAGATAACAGCCTGAGTTTAATTCTCTATTTCTCCAGGAATGAACTTAGAAGGGCCATAGACATTTGAATATATGATTTTCTTTCATTCCCAAGCACTAGTTTTTGCCCACTTGGGTGTTCTTTTGCCCCTGCTGGGATATGTAAAAAGGTTTTTAAATGCATGGGGAACTGTGTCTTCTTTCTTTATTGTCTTTTCTTTCTTCCTCACAGTGCACCATCAGTAGAGACTGTTGGCTTGCATTCTAGTTTCCTACATTTCCAGACTTGTCCTTTATCCGGTCTTGAATCTTCCCATATCTCTCCAACTTCCAGGTGATGAAGTGCTCACATTTTCCTAGGAACAACTCAGTTCTTTTTGTTCTGAAAGCTCTTTAGTCTTACTGTGACTCCTCCATTGGAGAAGGAGGAATGTTCAAGGATAATTAGTGGACTCAGAAGGATGTTCGGTTGCCTTTTCAAATCAGGCGCTACTTCCAGCATTGTTTTTTTAAGTGTGTCAGTGTGTCCTTCGGGTTATAGAGAGTAGGGTTTCTCTGAACCCTTGAAATGACTTGCCTATAGTTCCTACTGCCTTTTAGTCTGGAGGTCTCTCATTATGGGGCTCTGATGATAAGCAGAGGAAATGGGAGGCCCTAGGAGCCTTTAGCATTTTCACGAACAGTTGTGTGCTCTCCGCTTTTCGTTGTTATAGTGCAAGACAACATGGTTTATCGTCTTCTCTACCTAAGATAATAATACAAGAGGAAAAAGAAAAATACCACCATAACCAAAACTACTGAGCTGAGTTTTGTGAGTGCTTCCTGTAACTGCTGCTTGTAGACAAATCCAGGAGGGATTGGGGGAGGGGGGCAGTGTTGTGAGAACATGTGCACTGTGTCCTGCTGTAGTGGTGTCACATCTATAAATCGTGCTCGGAACCAACAGAAGTCTACTCTCTTTTTGTGCACAACTTCCTAAAGGAGTCAAGAAATGTATATATTTCAGGGAAAATGCAAATACAAGCTCCCTGCTACCCACAGCAGGAAATTAGAAACCTCTTTGGTTAACACAGATTGCAATTTTTTTTTTATAAGAGAGTAAGAGAGAGAGGAAAGATGCTTGAGGTGGCATTGTATACCATAAAACAGTATTTATGTGCTAAGACAAGCAATTGATGTTGTTCTATAAAATATAGTAAACACCTCCTCCCTGCCCTTTTGAATGTCAGTCAGAATTCAGAATCATGAAATTTTATAGTATTACTGGTTAGAAGGGCTTCCCACTGGGAGCAGATGCCATCTCTGTCTTCATAGACTCCGAGAAAGTCCTGACATGTTTCATGGCGTTCATACGTGGAAGTCTGTGAAATGGAAAGGAAAACAGCTTTTTCTGTCAACCTGTCACTGATATAAGCTTTTACATTCCATCAGAATGACTAAACTTTAAAGCTGTTTCCTTCAGTGCTGAGTATCTCTCAGAACTCCCAAGTGTTATCAGATTGATAGAGTCCCAGCATATGATAGAAGACCAAAGCATTTTGTGGCATGATATTAAAAATTCATTCAGATACTCGATAAAGCGTGGTTGACAAAAGTGTGAAATGGAATAAGGTAGAGTGAATTTCTTCATGGTTTATTGCCCTTGATTCCTCTACACAAAATAAATAGATAGAATGGACTAAAATCTCTTCTTTATGAAGGTAGGATCCTGGCAGCTGAAGGCCTGCTCATAAAAATCCTCTCTGTACCACATACCTTGGCAGTGTTCAGAGTCGGAGGCAATGGAAATTTATTGCTGTTGTGTGTATTCATATTTCAGACTGAGTGAATATGCAGAGGCTGCTTTTATGGGAATGCTGAGACTCTGTTGAGAACAGAAAAAGAAAACACTTGTTTTCCTCCTGGAGTTTTTTTTTTTGGGGGGGGGTAGTCGATGATCTGAGTGGCGATGGTGGTGGTGGCCACAGTGGCCTGGTGGCAGTGGCAGTCCTTCCCCCCGGAGGTATTTAAGGAAACACACTGTTCTCATGTTTTCCCTTCCCCCGGCCCTGCCTGCCATCTTGTTTTTAAAGAACTATTAAAAGGCAGAGGCTGGCCTTTCAAGCCCCTGCAAGCCTAGCCTGTGTTTTCATCTGCCTCCTTCTTTGCCAAGCCTCACTCTGCCTCTCTGACCCACCACCCCCTTCCTTTCTTCTGTCCCTCCCTTCTCACAGAGGACACAGTTAGAAAGAGGCTTCCTCCTGCTTCCCTGCAGCGGTGGGACAGAATGCCTCATTGGTTTCAGATATTAACTTCTGTGCTGAAAACCCGGTTGGAGCTGGTGTGACAAATGGATTTTACCTGCTGCTGGAAATACAGCCCTTTCCCACCCCCATGCACACCGCACACACAAGCCCTTTCCCCATCTTGCAGAGTCCAACCCGGGGAGTGGAGAACAGAGAGCTGCCCCGCGGCACCATCTGTTTCTGCCAGCATCTATGTTGGGCCCCGACGGCTACATCTGTTGAGAAGAACAGTGTACTTGATGAGTTGTTGGAAAGAAATGTTTGGTCTCTCCCCTCATCTCTGTTAGTCATTGCTGGGCTGCTGGGCTCACGTGGGTGTATCTGTGTGCACCGCCTCTCAGGCCTCATCTGTATCCATTGGAAATCAGTCACCGGGAGTTAGTTGCAGTCAGCAGGGACCCAGGGCATTTTCCAGTGACATCAATTCTTCTTCTGTTGCAGAAATTCAGGAAACAATTAAGATTCTGATGCGTTCCGGGGAGGATTTCAAATAAATCAGCCGATAGCTGATACCTTGTAACTCTTGGTAGCAAAGCAAAATTAACAACCCAGCCGCATCTGTGTACTGTATGCTAAAATAAATAAATTAACCATGCATCACCTCCAATAGAGGAAGCAGCTGGCTTGTTCTCAACCTTTCCATAAGTACCCAAAAGCTACTGATTTGTTAAGTTGTCATTCTCCTTATGGACATCACGGACTTTCTGCATATGCCAAAAATTGAGCTGGCCAAATATCAGTAAGTTATGGAAAATCCAGGCACTGATTAAACGCAGTTATAGCTCCTAACTTATAGCTCCTAACAGCTTTATGCAGAGCAAAGCTGACGTTGTGAGCCAGACTCCACGAGGAGGTAATAACGTAAGACACAAGTAGGTTTGGCAGCAAATGTAGTCGGAATTTTGTCAGGATTTGAGGATTTTTGAGTAGTAATCAGAAAGTCAGTACCTCTTCCTCACCCCCCTTAAACCAAATACAGTGTGGAAGAACCAGTGCTACCCACCTGTGCTTTCTCACAGGTTTGTTTTGTTTTTGTTTTTGTAGCTGTCTTTGCTATGATTCATTTCCTCCTACTTGCTGGCCAGTAGAACCCATCATTCTTGCTGGTTCTTTTTACAAATAGCATAATTAGGACAGGTAGAGGATAATGGGTGCTCGCAGAATAAAGATCTCAGCATCACCCCCAAATAAAAGCCACACACTCCACTGAAATTCTAAAGCTGTGTTGCATATGTGCGTGCATGCCAGATGTTTGAATATGCGATTGCTTAGCGGTATTCGGAGGATTTTTTTTTTCCTACAAAGGTGAAAATTTTTCCAAATAAAGAGTGCAGAGGCTGGAAAACAAAATACCACTTAAGTAGGACCCCATTCCCCCACCCCACCCCCGCCTTTCAAATTCACAGCATTGGGAAGGAAAGGGCAGGTAGGGTGGTGATCATACTGGCAGCTGTGAGCTGTGACCCATGGGGGTGGGGGTGCTCCTTGAGAACCACAGGATGAAGAGGCAAGTATGGTTATTAAAACCACGCTGTTCGGGCAGCCCTGGTGCCTCAGCGATTTAGCGCCTCCTTCAGCCCAGGGTGTGATCCTGGAGACCCAGGATTGAATCCCACGTTGGGCTCCCTGCATGAAGCCTGCTTCTCCCTCTGCCTGTGTCTCTGCCTCTCTCTCTGTCTCTCTCTCCCCCCGTCTCTAATAAATAAATAAAACCTTTAAAAAGATAAAAAATAAAACCACACTGTCACAGCCTTCCAGCAACGACAGTGTGCTTGCCGTGACTGTGCTCCCTGTAACAGGACAAACTATGGGAAAAGTAAAAAGAAATAAGAAATAGAGGGAGATAGGAAGGTCTGATCAAGGCAGAGGCAACAGAAAAGATCCACTTAACCCCTTGAAAATGGAAGCTGTTGTCCCTCTGGTGCTTACAGCGCCCAGTGCGTTCTGGGTGCTTGGGGTGCAATCACCAATAATCACCACAGTTTTGCTGACAGCATATAGTTCTACATGACTTGCCCCTCTCCCCAGTCAGCAGGAGGCTTCCTGCATGTCATAATGAGTGAAAATAGTCAGCTATTATTACACCTAGGAAACAGGGAGAGAAGCTAGCTAGGAACCATAGACTACTGAGGTGGGAACCTCTTCTGCGCACCTTGCTGTGAGCCTCCTCTGCACACCGTGCTGGTTACATCAGCTGTGCTTCGTGCTCTGCAGCCTTCCTATTTAGACATATACCCTCAGAAGCATAAGAATTAGCAATTCCTGCAACCTAAAGAGAATTATCTGCCGTCTCTTGATGATTCTCAGAAATATGCCAATACCAATGCGAGTCTATAAATCCACCCGGGTTGGTTCTGACCATGTTGTAGAAGTAATCTCAACTGGCACATCACATGAAAGAACAGATTTGAAAACAGTGGTGTGCACAGCCTGAAGGTTTCAGCTTGGCTAATGTTCTAATCACCTTATGGCACTACTTTGGACTGCAGCAAAAGTACCAAGGAAAATGTCTGAGGTCTGGATTTACCATGTGTGTGTATCTGCATGAATACTCTCACCTCTGAAAAAGAGGTAAAACTTATTCCTAATTATATAACAATGAATTGGGATGCCTGGGTGACACAGCGGTTTAGCACCTGCCTTTGGCCCAGGGCATGATCCTGGAGTCCTGGGATCGAGTCCCACATCAGGCTCCCTGCGTGGAGCCTGCTTCTCCCTCTGCCTGTGTCTCTGCCTCTCTGTGTCTGTGTCTCTCTCATGAATAAATAAATAAAATCTAAAAAAAATAACAGTGTATCACTCTCTGTGTACAGTCTTGTTATAAGTCTAGAGGAGACTGGTCACTTGGTATACATAAGGTTGTTGATATGCACACATACAAGTCAGGAGTATTGTGTGTACTTGACACAAGTCCTTGTCTGTTATCACTTGGTGTATGTGTATGTATATGTGTACAATAACTCATAGGTATGCAAATGGCATACACCTGCTCAGTACATGTATGAGCATGGATAAGAACATACATTATCACTGTGGAGAAGGATTTGTCAGTTTGTGGACTTTTGTATGCACAAAAATCCCCAAGATTTATCTGTGGTATATGTGCTTGTGGGCTTGTACAAGTGTGGAAGCATGCACACACACCATATGCTGATTTCCACAGTGTCTTCCACAAGGCATGTAGGTTGTCCATGCTGCTTTGGGGAAGCAGTCATTGCTTGTATGGAGAGCCATTTTGTCCCAATCAGCATTTAATGGGGGAGAGTAAAGTCTAATTTAGGAAAACCACAACTATTAAATCAGAACAGCCTCAGCCTTTGATTCTGAACTAGTAAGTTGTATAAAAATTTCTAAAGCAGGGACATGTGTTATTTTTCACACATTATACTAGTGGAAATATTGACTGGTGTGTTGTAGTGGTTGGGAAGGGGGTTTAGGACCTTTAGTAGACCTTTCATTCGGTATACTTTTCATAAACTATCCATTTAATCTTAAAGGAAATTCAGTGGCTGATCCCAACTGGAAAATCAAACTCCAGTGCAAGCCACTCAGAGATCTCTCTGACTCATGCACTCCTCCAGTGTGCATTGGGGAAAGCTGAATGTCCTGATCTACTTCAAGATGTCAGAAGTGTTGTGAAGCATTTCTTTTCCTCTTGGCTCGAAGTGGGTGAATGTGTTTCACCTTTTGCCCTTTACTCTTTCAAGTGTATTTCAGGGAACCTTAGAATTGGTTTTTATGTGTATCTAATTTTTTTCCCATTGTCTGGTATTAATTGGGTTTACTTTTGGCCAAAAACAACAGTGCAGTGGTTGATCTGTCTCTTGTAAAGAGGGGTCTGAGGTCGCAGCTCAGTGAGGCCACTTGGCACCCACCATGTTCCTGCTTTTCTGCCCACCCTGTGCAGAAGGTGATCTTTGTATATGTTGCCTCATAGTCATAAGATGACTGTTGCAGCTTCAGCTCTCATATCCTGAATCGGGGAAGAACAAAAGCTCTCTCTTAGGAGACTTTGCCTTTTTATTCAGGAAGGGACACTCTCTCCAGAGACTTCCAATGATGGCATCTTTGGCCAGAATCATATCAAATGATCACTTCTACATCTAAAGGAAATAAATTCTTTTTTATTACATATATCACTACCCTGAACAAAATGGGGTTCTGTTAAATAATACTGATAGACAGTTGGCCTCTAAAAATTAATAGTATCAGACCAACCTTTACTATTTTTAGCACATTACAGATACACAACTCACCTGTTAAATCTCAAGAAAATCCTATTGGAGCAAGTCTCAAGAAAGGTAACTGAAATGATCCACAGAAGGGATTACTACCAACTATGGATTTTAATCTGGAAGCAAGCACCTAGAATATGGCAAAAGGACAGTGTCCATACAAATGCTATAGTAAAAGGACACAGCCTGGATGAATACACACTGCAAGTCCTATAATACTAGAATGTGGAAATTTGCATGGGCACATTGAAGAATACTTCATACTAATAAGAGAATTTTCAGTACAACACATAACCTATAAAACTCGTCATACCAAAAATACTGTAGCTAGTAAATGTAATTAGAGTTAGAAATATTTTCCTATCAGTAGTTGACACCAGTCAATGCTCAGTCAATAACAGTTATTGGCATCTATTTTGTGCTCACAGTCCATACACAGAGAGTATAGATTATATGAACAGACAACTACAAACAACATGGCAAGCACTAAACTGAGGCATCAGTAAGGGTGACATTGGGAAATGGTACAAAACAGCCGGCACTGCTGAGGATTATTGATGAACAAGATTAATCTCATTACTTTGATGATATAACCATTGGGCCTTTTGAAAACTATCCTTTGGTAAGTAACCCTACCATACTCATCTTGTCTACTTCCTTGTAGAATACTCCCTTGTCTGGAAGTAGACAAGTGCAGAAGTTTTTATAGTCTTATGTTCTTATATTTAGCTTCAGAACAATTCAGTTAGGGAAGGTAAAGGATGCCTACATTAATAATATGAGAGTAAGTTAACTATAGGACTCAAATTCTTTAGTTATTAGTAAGTAAATCCTTTTCAAGGATCTTTGTGAACAGGGAATCTAAGATGATTCATGCATATGTGGAATAACCTATTCTGAATAATGAACCTGGTTAACAAGACGAAAAGCTTTGGTAGACATGATTCTACCAAAATGGGAGCATTGTGGGGTGCCTGGGTGGCTTAAGCTATTAGAACAGGTGACTCCCAACCAAAAAAAAAAAAAAAAAAGAACAGGTGACTCTTGATCTCAGGGTGATGAGTCCAAGGCCCATATTGGGAGTGGAGCCTACTTTCAAAAAAAAAAAAAAATTGGGCCCATTATAAAGTGAGTCTCTTACTGTATTTTCATGCTGTTAGTGGGTATTTGAAATCATTATGACAGCTCACTAAATGTTTCCTTTGCATCTTGATTACCATGTAGGTACAACTTTGTGGATAACTATTAAAAATAACATAACATGTCCAGGCCATAGCCCAGCCCCCTCTGGCACCGCTGCCAGTCCTGGGTAGTTAAGAGGAGGGCAGGATAATCTCACCTGCAGGCTCCTCAGCTTTCATAAACCAACGTGTCCAGGGAGTCCTATTCCCAGCAGAGGTTCTAGCACATGTGAAGATCAAATCTTTGCTCATCTTCAAACAACCTTGCACATTTATATAATTGTGAATATTCCAGATGTCAGAAGCTGACTATCTGACCCACATAGAGTATAAAGTATCCTAACTAGGTAAGTAGTACCTGTGTCTTATTCATTTCTCCATCCTAAAACAGAGGAGTTATGTGGTAAATGTTTGCTGAAGCAAAGAAAGAAACGAGGTCTACATCAGAGCCACAGATGGCTCTGGGGCAACCCAGCCTGTAAGCTGACCTTGGTGAAAAAGTCCTGGGGAGCCATCAGCTACATGGAAACAAGTTGGGAGTCAGAGAAGACAACAAAAGTGTATCACTGTTTCTTCCTTTCCATTTTTATGAAGATCCTGGGTTGACGGCAGGAAACCTAATGTGCTTTGGTGAGGAAGGTGTGGTAATCATGAGAGATGATGCAAGAGTAAAGGTTGTCTTGGGTAGGAACCTACAGTGTTTTCTCCATGCCTCTCCTTCATTCCTTTATAGAGTCACCTATGTACAGTTTTTTAAGATTAGTTAATTCTCCCCCAACTTTATTAATGAATAATTGACAGGTCTGGTTATATGTAAAGAATACAACTTGATGATTTGATAAACAAATGCATTGTGGAATGATTGTCAAAATTATTAATATATCCATTGCCTGACATAGTTCACTCTTAGTGTATGTGTGTGTGGTAAGAATGTTTAAGATCTACCCTCAGCAGCTTCTGAGCTCATGATACCATATTATTAACGATGGTCCCCATGCCTTGCATTAAAGTTCTCAAAACCTATTCTTCCAGCTGAAAAGTTTGTGCCCTTTGACCTGACCTACATCTTCCTGTTTCCACCTCCCCCAATGCCTGGCAGCCACCATTCTATTCTCTGCTTCAATGAAATTGGCTTTTTTTTTTCCTTTTATATTCCATATATCAGTAATACCATATAGTATTTGTCTCTCTGTGTCTGGCTTATTTCACTTAGTATAATGCCCCCCAGATTCATCCATGTTGTCACAAGTGACAGGATTTCCTTCTTTTTTATAGCTGAATAGTATTCCCATATGTATATATGGGGTTACTATATATATATCAATCACAATTTCTTTATCCAATTTTCTGTCAAGGACATTTAGGTTGTTTCCATATCTTGGCTACTGTGAGTAATGCTGAAATGACTGTGACAGTGGAGATACCTCCTTGAGATACGGATTTTATTTCCTTCAATTATATACCCAGAAGTAGGATAGCTGGATTATGTTAGTTCTATTTTATAATTTTTTGAGAAACCTCCATACTGTTTTCCATAATGGCTGTACCAGCTCACATTTCCACCAACAGTTTATAAGGGTTCCCTTCTCTCCACATTCTTGACAGTGTTTATCTCTTGTTTTTTATTGATACACATCCTAACAGCTATGAAGTGATATCATATTGTGGTTTTGATTTGCATTCCTCTGATGATTAGTGATGTTAAGCAACTTTTTATGTACCTGTTGGCCATTTGTACGTTGTCCTATATGTCTGTTCAAGTCCTTTTCCCATTTTGTAATCAGATTATTCGCTTTTTTTACTATTGAGTTGTGTGAGTTCTTTAGATATTTTGGATATTAATGCCTAATCAGATATGGTTTGCAAACATTTTCTCTCATTCTTTAGGTTCTGTTTTAAATTTATTATTTTCTTTGCTGTACAGAAGTGTTTTTAGATTGATACAGCCTCATTTATTTTAGCTTTTGTTGTCTTTGCTTTGGTGTCTTATGTAAGAAATCACTGAAAAGACCAATGTCAAGCTTTTTCTTTATGTTTCCTTCTAGAAGTTTTACAGTTTCAGATCTTATATTTAAGAGCTTAATCAATTTTAAGTTAATTTTTGTTAGTGGTAATACAGGGGCCCAGGTTCTTTCTTTTGTATATGGATATCTCGGCTTTCCCAGCATCAGTTATTGAAGTGACTAACCTTTCTCCATTGTGTGTTCTTGACATGCATGTCAAAAATTAGTTGACTATATATGAGTGGGTATATTTCTGGACTCTATTCTGTTCCACTGATACTATTTTGATTACTGTAGTTATGTAAAATAGTTTGAAATCAGGAAGTGTGATGCTTCCATGTTCTTACTTAAGATGACTTTAGTGTCTCTCATGATTCCATTCAAGTTTTAGGATTGCTTTTTCTATTTCAGTGAAAAATGCCATTGGAATTTTGATGAGCATTGCATTGAATCTATAATTGCTTTGAGTTAGGCAATGGATATATTAATAATTTTGACAATCATTCCACAATGCATTTGTTTATCAAATCATCAAGTTGTATTCTTTACATATAACCATTTCATGGTATTTATTCTTCCAATCTGAGAACATGTAATATCTTTCCATTTATTTGTGACTTCTTCAATTTTTTTTATCAATATCATATAGTTTTTAGTATACAGGTCTTTTGATTTTTTCTAAGTATTTCGTTGTTTTAATGCTGTTGTAAGTCATATTGCTTTCTTAATTTCTCTTTCAGTTAGTTCATTTCTATACAGAAATGCAACTGATTTTTGTATGTTGATTTTTTTTAATCCTTCAACTTTACCAAATCCATTATTTGTTCAGTTATTTGGTGGAATCTTTACAATTTTCTCTAAATAAAATCATGTCATCTGCAGAGAAAATTTTTTTTCTTTTCTTTTTTTTTTTTTTTTACTTTTTCCTTTTTCTTTTAGATGCAGTTTTTTTTTTTTTTTTCATTGCCTTATTGCTCTGTTTAGGCCTTTCAGTACTGTGCTGAATAGGAGAGGTAAGAGGTGGGCATCCTTGTCTTATTCTCAATCTTAGAGGAGAGATTTTAACTTTTCACACTGAGTATGTTGTTAACTGGGGACTTGTCATAGATGGACTTTATTATGTTGAAATACATTCCTTCTATACCTAATGTATTGAGAGTTTTTTTCATGAAAGGGTATTGAATTTTGTTCAGTGTTTTTCTGCATCCATTGAAAAGATCACATGATTTTTATCTTTCATTCTATTACTGTGATATGTCACATTTATTAATCTGCCTATATCGAACTATCCTTGCATCCCAGAGATAAATCCCACTTGATCATGTTGTATGATCCATTAAATGTGCCATTGAATTTGATTTAAGTATTTTGTTGAGGATTTTTGCATCCATGTTCATCAAGGATATTGATCCATACTATTCTTTTCTTCAAATGTCTTTGTGAGGATTTGATGTCTGGGTAATACCTGCCTCTTAAAATGAGTTTTCAAGTTTTTGGCAGAGTTTGAAAAGGATTGATACTAATTCCTCTTTAAATATTTGGTAGGACTCACTAGCAAAGTCATATGGCCCCAGGCTTTTACTTGTTGGGAGCTCTTTGGCTACTGATTCAAGTTCCTGGCTCTATATTAGTCTTTTCAGGGTTTCTGTCCCTTCGTGAGTCAGTCTTGGTAATTTGTAGGTTTATAGAAATTTTTCCCTTTCTTCTAGGTTGTCTAATTAGTTGGTATATATATAATTGTTCATTGTTTACAATATTTTTAGACACATTTTTCTTATATAGTGCTTTTCTTTTTTTTAAGATTTTATTTATTTATTCATGAGAGACACACACACACACAGAGAGAGAGAGAGAGAGAGAGAGAGAGAGGCAGAGGCAAAGACATAGGCAGAGGGAGAAGCAGGCTCCCTGCAGGGGACTCCAGGATCACGGCCTGGGCCAAAGGCAGGTGTCTAACTGCTGAGCCACCCAGGGATGCCCTTATATAGTGCCTTTCTTTGTTTGTTTTTTTAAAGATTTATTTATTTATTCATTCAGAGAGAGTGAGAGAGAGGCAGAGACACAGGCAGAGGGAGAAGCAGGCTCCATGCAGGAAGCCCGATGTGGGACTCTATCCTGGGTCTCCAGGATCACACCCTGGGCTGCAGGCAGCGCTAAACCGCTGTGCCACCAGGGCTGCCCTATAGTGCTTTTCAAGTGCAAAGAACACAGAACCTTCTATCATATTCTCCTAGATTTGAATCTGAAGGAACTAAGTAACATTCCTAAAATTTTTCCTTGTTTATTAATAAAAGAATAATATTATTTACTTTGTAGGGTTAAAGTAAAGATTGCCTAAAATAGCATAAGCAGTTAACAGAGACAGCTCCCAGCTTGCATTCTGCTAGCATGTTACCTTCCCTATCCCCATCATGCCCTAAAACTGAGTTCAATGGACCGTTGTGTACAGCAGGGGTTCCAGAAGCTGTGAACCACTTGTGATGCTTTTCCCAAGACCCAGTAAGGGGAGACATTGTAATCAAAGCACCAGTGAAACCTGTGTAGAGATGCACATACAATCAGTGACCTCATCCTATGAGGGATAATCAGCAGTAGGCCTGACAGGATTGGAATGTTCCCGTGAGCAATCTGGGCATGTGTTTCCAGGCAACTCCATGTCCCTGAAGAGGGGGAGGCAGGCATGTGTAGCTTGGTCACAAACTGGGTGTCAGACATATGAAGTCTGTCTTCATCTGACAGGTCTCTGGAATGAAATGTCAGGAAAAAGGTTTAGCAGTGGGGGGAGACAATTATGAGAATCTCAGTGGTGAGAAATAGAGAATGCTGCTCACTGCCCAGGAAAGAGAATATGGCACGAAAAGAGGGCAGTGCGATGTGTTTCCTGACACACACTGAAAAGGCCTGTCATTTACTGAAGTCCCACTGCTATCTCAGACTGAGATCGAATGAGAGAATGCTTTTAGGAGGAAAGTATAGCTTCGCCCTGGTGGAAACTCGGGGAAAACTCCAGGGCTTCAGGCACTATTATAGTTAGTCCTTAGTTTAGTCCTCTGGCTTTCTGGCGCATCTGACTTCTTTAGAGCCTCTCATGGATGCTACTGAGTCTCTCAATGCAGCTGATCCAAAGTGGTGGCCTTCTTTACTTTGGGAGCCAAGAGCTCACCATTTGGAACAGTGTTGTTGTTGTTGTTGTTGTTGTCATGTTATGGTGGCAAATTACCACAGAGTAAAGGGTTTTTCTCGTAGAGCAAAGTCTTGACTCCTCTGAGAGAGATCTGCTCACCTAACCTGCCAGTCCTCAAGGAACGGTAGCTTCAGACCTCCTCATAGCCTATTCTCTGGCCTTCTTAGGTCTCTTTATGCTATCACCCACTGATACCTTTGTTCCAAAGATGCAACTGGGGGAGCAGTGTAGACTCTGGTTCTGGTCCTGCCACCACTAGTTATGGAGCCTTGCCAGGTCATGCCCCTTTTCTGAATTTCAGTCATGTCAGTGTAAAATACAGCCAGCCTGACTGCCCTTGCATGCCTACCGTGTAGTCTTGAGCATGGCATAATATAGTATGTGTGCAAACATATTGTGTAGCTCAAAGCAGTATTCAAATGTGTAGCGGTAATATTTGCAGAATCACTGAGATT